>NW_026896110.1:0-195907 GCF_033153095.1 Gastrolobium bilobum
AGTGACCTTCATGTTCTTCCTTACTCTTGGAATATATCAGGATATCATCAATAAACACAATCACGAATTGATCCAGAAACGGCTTAAATATGCGATTCATGTAATCCATAAACACCGCAGGAGCATTAGTGAGTTCAAATGGAATTACTTGATACTCATAATGTCCATATCTAGATCGGAAGGCAGTCTTCAGAATATCTTCCTGCCTAATTCGGATTTGATGATAACCCGACCTCAAATCAATCTTTGAGAAAACACAAGCACCCCTCAACTGATCAAGCAAATCATCTATGCGAGGGAGAGGATACTTGTTCTTAATGGTAACCTTATTCAACTGACGGTAATCAGTGCACAATCTCAATAGATCAATCGTGAACTCAATCTCTCTATGAGGCGAAAGTTGTGGAATTTCATCTGGAAACACATCCACAAACTCCCTCACCACGGAAATAGTGTCAATCTCCTCATGACTTCCGCCTACTAAACCCCCCACAAAGACATATCCCAATGCCCCGGCCCTCAAAGCCTTTCTAACCTGCAACACAGATAGATATGGGGAAGAACTAGTAGCAGAATCATCAGCATCAAGCACAATCCTTTTACCACAGCAGTCTATCATAGCACAGTTCTTTGACAACCAGTCCATACCCAAGATAACTTGAAGGCTGATCATAGGTAAACAAATAAAATCCAGCACGTAATCTCGGCCTTCATATTTGAATTCAACATCTTTACACAACACGGATGTATAACACTCCTCTCCAGTAGCAGTAACCACTTTCATTGGAGGGCGAATGTCATACATTTGCAAATTTAGCCCAACGGCCATAAAGTCAGACATACAAGAGTGTGTATCTCCTGAATCAAACAACACTTCAACATCCATATTATCAATGTAAATTGTACCTTTCACTAGATTCGGAGCCTTCTCCGATTGTTGACGGTCCATGGTATATACTCTACCAACCGTCTGAGACTCTAGCATAGGTGGAACAACAGAGACCGGAACAGCAGTAGCTTGAACTGCCATAGTCCTTGCTTCGTTCTGAGGACACTGCCTGGAGTAGTGCCCAGATCTTCCATATTTAAAACAAATCAATTCACCGGTAGCACATGGACCTCTATGATCTTTGCCACATCCCTTGCACTTGGGAGGAGGTCCTCTATCAACAAATATCTTCTGAGTACCGGGTTTTTAACAAGTCAAGGGCTTATTCGCATTCAGCTTCTTGCCTTGCACCTTCCTGTCCTTCCAATAACCTGAGCCCGTTGCTCTATGGGAACTAGGTGCCTGGGCCTCAGAAGACTTCTTGGTTTGGGACACCTTATACACTTCTTCCACTTTCCTACACTGGTTCACAAACCGACTGAACTCTCGGATGTCACAATTTGACATATTCCGAGACATCTTCTCATTAAGACCCCATTGGAACTTGGAGGTCATTTCAGCCGGAGTGGGTAAGGCTCGCCCATAGTTGGCGTATTTCACCAACTCATTGAATTTTGAGAAGTATTGGTCAATAGACATCGACCCTTGCTTGAGATCGTTGTACTCATTCTGCTTTTGTTCCCTAGCCTCTCTAGGGAAGTAGTTATCCAAGAACAATGTATCGAACAACCGCCATGTGATCTCCCGACCTTCAGCTTCTAATGGCTGCACAGTATTGGTCCACCAATCTTCCGCTTCCTCTTCCAGCATATAAACAGAGTAAGCCAACTTCATTGCGTCAGGGCATCTCATCACCCTAAATATCTTCTCCATAGCTTGGAGCCATTTTGCAGCCGCCATTGGCTCATAACCTCCCTTAAAAGAAGGAGGTTTGTGTTTTCGGAAAGCCATCAATCTTCTTTCCTCCACTTCATGATCACCGACATTTTCAACTCGAGGTTGATGAACCTCAGTGTGATGACTCCAACTTCCGGAGTGGTGACTACCCTCACCCTCATTGTTACCCACTCCACCCTCTTCTTGTGAAGGAGGTGGAGAAAGCGTAGCAGTGTGATGAGGAGGTGTGGGTTGCCGGTTCACGGGCCTAGGACCCCTCAACGTCCTCAACTCGGTCATCATTGCGGCCATGGCAGTCCGCGAGTCTTCATTGGTTTTCATTAGATTCTCATTGGCTTGCCTGCTAGCAGCCAACTCCCTCTGAATAGCTGCAAGAGCTTCAGCCACGGGATCAGGTTGTACGCCCGTTGCCCCACGGCCACTTCTAGGCCTCACAAGAGCAGCCAAAACAGGTTCTGGCTGAGCATTGGTGTTTGATGGTCCGGGGTTGTTTCGGTTTCTCGTCATGTCACTACACATGTTACACAAAGAAGTGAGTTGATCAGGCCCACACTTAGTGATCACAAATGCAATAATCATAAAGAGTACTAAAACAACTATAAAGCATCAAACACTAAGCATACTCAACAATAGCTAACAGTTATTCCCTACGAAACTGCTCTGATACCATAAGATGTAACACCCCGTTCTAGAAACGGTTTGTTAACATCGCATTATGATATTAAGCGCAGTTACAATCACATGGTTTCAATTAAAATCCGGATAAATTTTTCATTTTAAAACATACCGAACTTATAATACCCAATTTCGTGATCATAACCATATTACCTTGCGGAAACAGATAAATTAAGCTTAACATCATGTTCATTTTCCATTTTTAAACCATTAATTTACTTCTTATTTAGTTCACATCTTCTACTATATTGTAGGTTTCTTCATTAGCTACCTGTGGCTTCAATCCGTGCTCAAATCGGAGCACTGTAGCCCAAGTTAGGACAATTTGAAGCAACACAAGAGAGTGTTGGTCACAGGCCCCGCGCGCTTCAGCGCGCTAACGGGCGCTCAAGCGCGCGCTATCGGGCGCTAAAGCCTCCATCTGGGCGCTTAAGCGCACGGAGGCAGTAAGCATCAGGCATTCCAGTGTGAATGGGCGCCTAAGCGCGCATCAGGGCGCCCAAGCGCGCAACCCTGGGCGCTTAAGCCCCACCCTGGGCGCTAAAACACGAGGGGACAGTAAGCATCCCAACTTTCTGCAGCAAAGGGCGCTTAAGCGCAAGCCAGGGCGCTCCAGCGTGCAATCCTGGGCGCTTAAGCCCCCACTTGGGCGCTCCAGCGCGAGGAGGCAGAATGCATTGGCACTCGTAGGGGCAGCAGGGCGCTTGGGCGCGCTCCTGGGCGCTTAAGCGCGCTGCCAGGGAATTCCAATTCCCACATTTCTCAAGTCCAAGCCTAGGGAAATATGCATCCCCATTACAAACCCCAAATGTCCATGCCCCAAAACTAAATCCTAGCACTCATCCAACCTCTCCTCATGAGATTTAGCTAGAATTTGGGCAGCATGACCTTTGTTTTCTCATCGTTTACCAGTTTAAACAAAGGGGTACCTAATTGATTTTCAGCCCAACCAATTCAACAACTCAATACATAACAAGCATGCATATATTGAATTTCAAGTAGGCATCATTTACATTACATATCCTTTACAAATCATAGAACTTAGCTTACAAAACACTATGATCATTCCCTTGGCTCCCATCAACAAAAGGTGTAACCAAAGGCATGAGCATAGGCTAAGTTCATCCAATGAATCAAGATATACAAATGACCATGGGCTTTCAAAATAAAATCCTATACATGTCAACTACAAAGGCATGCATAAACTCAAAAGAAATGCCACATTTCATGCATAATCCATATATGGCCACTTGCCACCAGAGGCTCCTGCAGCATCCTTACCTGAAAGGGGGTCCCCACAACACGGGGTGAGATATACGAATATATCCAGTAAACCAGGGGTCCTTGGAGCATCTCTCCACCCCACAGTTCCATATCAGTGTAATAGCAATAACAATAATAATGCAGTAAATACATATCTATGCAAAGTGCAATACATCTCCAGGAGAAATCCCTCGAGCTCTCAAGCTGTCCTAAGGAAACTCAGATGCAAATAGTCCTACTGGCCAGCTAACTACCAAGTATGATTTACGCATCGTCATGCCACATACCAACATAGGGAAACACCATCCTATGCCACACCAAATGCATACACATACGTATAACAAAGCATTACACTATTTTATTGCATTTATATACACAATGACAACCTCCACCCTTTCAGGGCTTGGTAGAACAGTCAAGGGAATTACACCCAAGGTCCGAAGGCTTACCTCAATGCTTCAGTCGACCTTTGTTCTTCACCAACAGTTTCAGCAATCCACTTTTACAAATATACACCTATACAAGGGTAATGCAATTAACATATTGCATTCAAGGATAACTCATCATCATCAATCCAAGCTATCCTATTCATACCACAACACAAGGATGAGCTTACCAATTCCAATGAGCTATTCAAGCTCCATAGCTTGCTCCAATGGTTGATCACTCACGGTTGGTCCAAATGTCTCAATCCTAGACATCACAAGGACACAATCGATCATTCAACTCACTAATTGTTCAACATGCTAGAATACTAACCAATCCAAGCATGAATTTTCCAATATTATGAACAATTATCAAATGACTATCTAGGCTCATTTCCACCGATTAAATGTCGTTCCTAGCATTTTTCATAACATGCTCTAAGCTTAAATCTTCCTAGAACATAGTTAATTTACTCACAATTTCTAAAATTCCCACTTTACTATTCACAAAACCCTACTCATGAGATTTTCCATGAAAATAAGGTTCAAGGGTTTAAATCTTACCACCAATGGTTGCACAACAATGATGTGAGTGCTCCTCAAGCTCCCATGGAGGTAGAAGCCACCAAAACTCCAAAATCTCTCCAATGGCCGAATTTTTGAGAGGCAATATCCCTCTCCACAATGCTCCCCACTCAAAACAAAGCAAGGATTATGAAAGAGGAGGAGATTCTAAGCGATTTAAGCTTTTGAATCACTCAAAATGGTTGAGATTTGCTCCCCCTAGGTTCTCTCTCCCTCTCCCTCTCTTTCTTCCTCTTCTTTCTCTCTTCTCTTCTGTTTCTGGCATCGACGGGAATGGGAGGGTTTGGGGCTCTTTTGTGTTTTAGTCACTTAACATAGGTTAAGTGACTTTAAGCGGGTATTGGTTCAGCTATCTATTCAACTCCAATAATTACCAAACTTTACCCAAAAGTCTGGAATATTATTCTAGGAATATTACTATTTTTATTTTTATATTTTGGGCACTTTCATCAGTACCCATTTATACCCCTTAATTTTCACTGAGTACACTTTTTAACTCCAAAGTGACTCAGATTCATTTAATTAAGCATTATACTTAATTTTACCCAGTAAAACATGGTTAATCAATTAATTACACTAGATTTACTAATTAATTAAGTTGGGCTATTATACATGTAATTGGTCTTGACTTGAGTCAGGAATTTATTTCCGGAGGCCTAGACAATTCAAGTCTCTTCAACCTTCATTATTTGATGAATTTGAATTTGGCTTACAATGACTTCCATTCTATGATTCCTTCCAAGTTTAGCTTGTTGAAGAATTTAAGGTATTTGAACTTGTCAAATGCTGGATTTGAGGGTCAAATTCCAATTGAGATCACTCACCTGACAAAGTTGTTTACTCTTGATTTGTCTACTTCATTTACCTCAATACATACTCTAAAACTTGAGAAGCCAAATATAGGAATGCTTATGCAGAACCTTACAGAAATCACAGAACTGTATCTGGATGGTGTAAGGGTATCTACTTCTGGGAAGGAGTGGTGCTATGCCATATCTTCATTGAAAAAGCTACATGTTTTCAGCATGTCATCCTGCAATCTCTCAGGACCAATTGATTCTTCCCTATCAAAGCTTCAGTCTCTTTCTGTGATTCAACTGAACTTGAATAATATGTCAAGCCCGGTGCCGGAATCCTTTGCAAATCTCTCTAGCTTGACCACCCTGCAGCTTAGTAGTTGTGAATTGACTGGTGTTTTTCCAAAGGATATCTTCCAAATACAAAAACTAAAGGTCCTTGATATATCAGATAATCATGACCTTGGTGGTTCCTTGCCATACTTCCCACAAGATGGATATCTTCAAACCTTGAATCTTTCCAATACAAATTTCTCTGGACACTTACCACGTGCTATATCCAATTTGAAGCTTTTGTCTACATTAGATCTATCTTACTGCCAATTCGGTGGAACACTCCCTATTTCATTTTCAGGACTCTCCCAACTTGTTCACTTGGACTTGTCATTCAATAACTTCACTGGCCCTCTTCCATCTCTCAATATGTCCAAGGACCTCAATTATTTATCCCTCATTCACAATAATTTCACAGGACCTATTCCATCTTCTTACTTGAAGGGGCTTGTGAATCTCGTCGTCCTTAATTTAGGTTTCAACTCCTTGAATGGGAGAGTACCCTCATCTCTATTTGCACTTCCTTCTCTGCAGGAGCTTACACTTTCTCATAATGGATTTGATGGTTTCTTAGATGAAATCTTAAATGCATCTTCCTCAACATTACAATTGGTTGATTTGACTGGCAACAAATTACAAGGGACTATTCCTGTGTGTCTCTTTCATATGAAAAACCTGGATTTTCTCCAACTTTCTTCAAATCAATTCAACGGCACAATAAGGCTAGATATGTTTTGGAGATTGCCTAATCTACATACATTAGGCCTTTCACACAACAACTTGTCAGTTGATACAACTTTCAATGATGATCCTAGCATCTCATTGTATCCCAGTAAGAAGAGACTATTGTTGGCTTCCTGCAAGTTGAGGGAATTCCCTGCTTTCTTGAGAAATCAATCCCAATTAATTTCTCTAGACCTATCCAGCAACCAGATTCAAGGGACAATACCTAACTGGATTTGGAGATTTGACTCTATGGTTGATCTGAATATTTCCAACAATTTTCTAACAGATTTGGAAGGGCCCTTTGAAAATCTTGTCTCCAATATAATATTGCTTGACCTTCATTCCAACCAACTCGGTGGGTCAATTCCCACTTTCCCAAAATATGCAGCCATGTTGGACTACTCAAGCAATAGATTCAGCTTTTTCCCACCTCATACTAAGAAGTACCTCCATTTTGCATATTTCCTCTCCCTTTCAAACAATAGCTTTCATGGAAAAATTGATGAATCCTTTTGTGATTGTTCTACTCTTCGAATGCTTGATCTTTCCCATAACATGTTCAATGGCTTCATTCCTGAGTGTTTGACAAGGAGTAGTACTCTGAGGGTATTAAATCTTGCTGGGAACAAACTATCAGGTTATTTATCTGATTCATTTCCCAGTTCATGTGATTTAAGGTTTCTTGATCTCAATGGAAATCTAATGGGTGGCACCATCCCAAAATCATTAGTTAACTGTCACAGGCTAGAAGTTGTAAACCTTGGAAACAATCTATTGAGTGATAGATTCCCTTGCTTCTTTAAGAACATTTCCACCTTGCGAGTCTTGATTCTAAGGTCAAACAAACTACATGGTTCAATTGGATGCAAACATGGCACAGGCAATTGGGAGATGCTTCATATTATTGATCTTGCCTCTAATAATTTCACTGGCACACTACCAGGAACACTTTTGCAAAGCTGGACAGCAATGATGGGTGGTGTTAAAGACAAAGCATCAGAGAAACCAGGCAATTTATTTTTTGATATGTATGATTTCCATGATTTTGTGAGTTACAAGGATGTATTGTCAGTTCTCAACAAAGTTACTATTATGAAAATAGCCAAAATGGAAGCAGGTGAACCTCTTTCTGTGCTTGAACACATGTTCTCTTACATTGGCATTGCTGACCAGTTGCGTGGAACCTACCTAGATTCAGTTATAGTTGTCAACAAAGGTATGCAAATGATGTTGGCCAAAATTCTTGCTGTCTTAACTTCATTGGATCTTTCATCCAACCATTTTGATGGTCCAATACCAGAAGAGCTTATGAGTTTTAAAGCATTGATTGTTCTTAACCTATCACACAATGCTTTCTCTAGCCACATCCCATTATCTTTTGGAAATCTGACACAGCTTGAGTCATTAGACATGTCAAATAACAATTTGAGTAAAGTTATTCCCACACAAATGGCAAGTTTGTCTTTCCTTTCAGTTTTGAACCTCTCCTTTAATCATTTGGTGGGGAAAATTCCAACAGGTACTCAAATTCAGTCTTTTGAAGCAGATTCCTTTGAAGGCAATGAAGGGTTATGTGGACCTCCACTAACCAAGAATTGTAGTGATGATGGAGTACAAGACTTGCCAATACCACCATATACAGCTCCTGAAACACATAGTTCAATTGACTGGAATTTTTTAAGTTCTGAGATAGGATTCACTTTTGGCTTTGGATTTGTTAACCTTCCCCTTATATTCTGGAAGAGATGGAGGCTGTGGTATAGTAAGCATGTGGATGATTTGCTCTACAAAATCTTCCCTCAGCTTGATTTTGTATATGAACAACATGGAGGGAAAAATTACAGAACTCTAAGGTGGAGGCCTAGATGATTTAACAGATGGTAAAAGGGCTGATATATCATGTTATTTGCGCTGTTTTTTGTGTTTTGCTTTTTATTTCTGTCTTTCTTGCTTTTTAGTTTTTGTAAAATAATGACTTTGTCCAACACTGGTAAATATTGTGGGAAGAAGTAGCTTTATCTTGCTTTATAATTGCTCATTATAGTCCATGGGCTTTGATTTGAGGTTACTTGTTTCATTATATTTTGGCAATCTTGTTTGATGACGGCTTTAATTTTTAGTCATGAATACAAGTGATCAAAAATATATATATATATATATATATATATATATATATATATATATATATATGGGATTTATAGATATTATGTTACAGGAAAAAGTCCTCATCATGTTATAGACTCAAACTGACATGGGATCCACCATTTTTTAAAAAATAAAAAAATAAAAGTGATTGGCACGACTTTCTATGTATCAGCAGCAAGTTTTAAAATTTTTCTGTAACATAACAAACTCATTCCCATTATATATATATGGGAAATGTTTTTCTCATGTTGCATCAGACAAATTGTCTCATGCAACACATAAAAAATTGAGTGGGTCCCACTAAGAAGAAGAGAGAAAAAAAAATGGGCCCCACTCACTTTTTGTGTGTTGCATGAGACAATTTGTCTCATGCAACATGAGAAAAACATATCCCTATATATATATATATATGGGAAATAGTAGTCTCATATTGTAGGAGACTACTATCTTATGCCACAGACACTTCGATAAGTGTGCTGCTATTTTTCTTTTCTTTTCTCTTTTTTAGTGGTGGGTCTCATCATTTTGTGTCTTAGCATAAGATATGCTCTCTCCTACAACATGAGAGTAGACAAACCCTATAAGATTCTGATCTAACGGTATTGGAGAGTGGTAAGCAAAGGTAGGTAAAAAAAATGGTAGGTAGAATAACATATCCCATAAATATGTATATGTATATATATATATATATATATATATATATATGGGAAAGATTTGTTTACAAATTTTTGCAAATTACATTATGTACTCCCGGAAGTATATAGTGTAGTCTGTAAGATTTTGTAAACAAAAAATTTATAAATATAAAACTCTATATATATATATATAACACTCTATATATATATATAACTACTCTGGGGAGTACGTACTTAATTAGTAAAGTTGTTTTTTTCTGACATGGAGAAGAGAAAAAAAAGTAACTTTAATATTATAACTATGTACTTCTCAGAATACATAGTTAATAATTGGTGGCAGGACAAAAAGGATGTCTTGTAACATGACATCCGACGGACCCTATATATATATATATAGGGCATCGTTTCTCAATCTGCTTGAGATAATTTTATCTCCGGCTTTAAATCATTACCGTACAAGGATGGATCAGTGGTGATAAAGGAAGAGAGAAAAGGGAAATCATAACCATTAAAAGGTGAATCAATTAAAATAAGAAAATAAATAAATAAAACGACGTAATTTTGGAGTGGCCGGAGATAAACTTATCTCATGCTGCTTGAGAAATCTTTTTTTCACACACACACACACACACACATATATATATATATAAGGGAGAGATCTTTTGACTCTAATGTAAGACTTAGAAGTTTTACTCCTTATCTCAGCTGTTGATTTCTGTCCATCTTGCTGTTATTATTTATTTGAAATTAATAATTAATTAATTGATATAATTCTATAAACTATAACCGTTACTGGACGAAAATCATCGGTTGAGATGGGGAGTCTAACAGAAATCAACGGTTATAATGGGAAATAAGACTTATAAATCTTACACCATAGTCAAAAGATCACTCTCCATACATATGTATGTGTGTAGGAGATAAAATTCTCTCTTAGAACATAATATATATATATATATATATATATATATATATATATATATATATATATATATATAGGCAGGTTAAGTTTACAATTTTTTTTGTTTACAACTCTTACAATTTCAACTATGTACTCCTACAAGTACAATACTAGAGAGTGTACTTTTGGAAGTACATAGTTGAGGTTGTAAGAGTTGTAAACAAAAAAAGTTGTAAACATAACCCTTCCCATATATAAGAAAAATATTTCTCAATCAGCTTGAGATATATTTATCTCCGTTTATCCAAAAATTACGTCATTTTATTTATTTATTTTCTTATATTAATTGATTCACCTTTTTTTTTTGGTAAATAAAAGGCTAAACGCCCAGAAAAAACAAACAAACTAATCAACGACTAAAGCACGGTCTCTCCCGACAGAAGAAAGATCAGCTAAATACAACAAATAAATCCCAGTAGGAGGAGTCTCACATAAAACTTTATCAACTTCCTATTCAGCATCCAGAATATAGTTAGCCATCCAATCAGCGCAAGTGTTACTCTCCCTGTAAATATGACTAAACTTATTTCTCCAATCTTTCTGTAACCAAGTCCGTATCTGAGTGACCAGATGACCCTCACGGACTGCTGCACCATTGTTGGTGAGCACAGAGATAGCACTCTTTGAATCACTTTCGAGCTCAATATGCATATAGCCTTCACTCCACGCAATTTCCAACCCACGAAGAATTCCCCATAATTCAGCTTTAAAGGCTAAACAAGAACCAAGTTTAAAGGCAAATCCTTTTAACCAATCACCAAAGCGTTTCGAATAATACCTCCACAAGCAGCAGGTCCTGGATTTCCTCGAGCAGCACCGTCAGTATTAATTTTAACATATCCAACCTCCGAAAACTGCCAAGAAATGCTTGTTGTCACAGTTCTTTTACCCATCTGATGGCTATTAGGCTAGTTGAAAGCTTGAACGACATCCCTCACCAAATTTCGAATTATTTGTTCCCTTATAGACAGCTCCAATAAAGTAGCACCATGCCTAACCTCATTTCTCCAGCACCAAATCTTCCACACTGCAAGGATAAAAAATGACAACCAATCATCCGGTAAAATAATCCCCCATGTTCCTCTCATATTGCACTCCAGCCAATGCTCCAGGTCCGTTTCAAAGAACATAGCTCTAAAATAATTTGGGACCAAATTAATCCATAAATTTTTCACTTCCAAACAATCTCTAAGAGCATAAATAATAGACTCACTTGCAACATGGCAGATTGGGCAAAGTTCGGCTCCTCTAACCCACCTGTTTATTGTTTCCATAGTAAGTAACTTATGGTGCATAATTTTCCACATCATAATTTTAGCTTTTTGAGGGCTATTCCAGCTCCACATCAAGGACCACAAAGCACTATCTCCCACACCCGCTTGCTGCTCATAAGTTAGCCAACCATAGAAATCTTTAACTGCAACTGCATTACTGCTTCCTATTATCCATCTTCTTCTGCCCAAGCCATCTTCACTACACGGAGGAAGAGTTCCTTGAAGCATCTTGTAACACCCCGTATATATCCGGTAGTGTTATCATTACATCGTATTAAGCGGTACTTAATTAAAAATGTGGAATATTCTTTTTCTTTTCAACTATGACGTCATTATCAATTACCAAGATGATTACTTAATCAATTTCATAAAATATCGCCTGAATGTAAATTGCAATAAGACATCTACTGAAATACCTCAATATAACATATAAAGTGAGTATCTAAGTCACGGCAATACATCACGTAATCCGGACAATATCCTGATACACTAATACAACTCTGATAAAAGCAAGACATAACAAGTCTATGTGGCATGGACAATCCCCATGCTCACCAAATCAACATCGTCTCAACAAGATAATCCAAAAACATAAAATGAAGCTAAAAGCATATAAGCAGCAAGCATATCCAGCATCCAATAAGTCAGCATATAATATCATCAATGTCTAACTCAGCTCCGGCCTCCTGCCGCCTGAGGTCTCAACATTACCTGACCCTGAAATAAGCATTCCCCAAACGTGGGGTGAGATCTCTAAACCAGAAATCTCAGTAAGTCAAGGGGTCCTCAAGGATCTTCCACCCCAAGCTCACTTACATGTGCAATATAAGTTCTAAAAGCAGTTTATCAATATAAGTTCTCAAAACTATGCAGTGCAACAGATATCTATGGCATGTGTGTAATCACTATTCTACTGGCCAGAGAAATGTAGGAATACGTCTATACCTACATGTAGTACAAGGAACACCGCTTACACCTCACCCACAGACTCACCATATTGTATGTTCTATATACTCAGGTTTACCGTATAGGTGGAACACCTCCATGCATATAAACAAGGCACTAACATATAACAGCTCAACAGCATTTCCAAAACATCAAAAGCATGTAACACAGCATGCATATACCATACCCCCATGGGACATGGTGGAACCACAACATGGCTAAACCGAGGACACAAAAGCTTACCTTGCAAGTTCACTATCCAATGCCAAGAGTCCTCACAACTCAAGTCCAACACACAGCAGATCACAATCTGATTTAGGACCAGCAAGTGTATAACATACATAACTCAAAAGCATTAACATAAAGACTACGTTCTCCTTTAACGATTTACGTCTTAAGGCTTCCAACAAAGCCACAAGCCCTTAATCACATGATTCTGACTTAGTTTATTAATTACAGAAGTTCAACTTCATCAATCTAGGGTCCACAAACCCCCAACAGCCTACTGTACACACAGCACAGCTACTGTTCTTCGAAATCCTAGAATATCCGGATATTCCTCGGGGACATATCCAGATATGCAATATCTGGATACCTCACTGACCATATCCGGATATCCAGATTCCCATATCCAGATATCCAATATCCGGATATTTCACGGGCAGATATCCGGATATTTCACGACAGAATGCAGAAACTGCATTTCGTGAAGATATCCTTTAAAGGTCCAACCTTTAACACTAAAACACGTCCAAGGATCCATTTTTAAGCATATACAAGTTCACATAGGTGTTAGTTACTTCGTTTTAACCTTTAACATGCAAAGACTTCATCTTTAAAGCATTAAAACCCATGATCAAGCGAGGGAACTTACCCAAGGCTCACAAAACGGAATGGACAGTGCTTTTGGAGCTCACCAACAGCTCCTCAAACTCAGACTATGATGGTGCACGAAAATGGCACACCAAAGGTTGATTCTTTCTTCACAAAGGTTACTCAACCCACAAGTCAGCAGCCCAAACCTCCCTCACACAGACCCTCTAACTCAGAAATGGTGCTCTTTACACACCCAGAAGAGACCCCCTTATGTGTTTGAAGAAGAAACCAAGAAGAAAGGTGACTTCTTGGCTCTCAAAGTGAAGAGGAATGAAGGAAAAGCAATGGAGAAGCACTCAGCAGCTCAAGGAGGCAGAAACTCACGCACAAGGCTCAAAAAACTGACCTAGGATCATGTGCCAGCCTATTTATAGGCGGTTTAAGTTTTAATCGCGCAGTATTAGCTCTAATAGGTACGCTTAGCGTTTTAACCCCAAAATTTGGATTCTTAACTTACTCAATTTTACAAGAATTTTTATATTTTTATTATATTTTTCTGAGCACCTTTTTGGTACGCGCTTTTCTTAGCCAGTATCAGTTTCTGGCACTAGTTCTCATTATTTGGACTTGAAACTCGTTTTACAAGTCCTATATAATATTCTAGTAATTATCATGCACTTACATTAATTTTCTGGGATAATTTTTCGATACGCATTTATACCGACTAGCAGAATCAGTATCTGCACTTTTCTTCCGAAAAGTGACTTTCAGCATTCTAAACCACTTACTACATTTATTAAGCCTCATAAATAATTATTAGGGTCAATTATGGAATCATTTTCTATTTTTGCATAATTAATTAATTAAATTCCTAATTAACGGTGCGGGTTCTTACACATCTCAATAGCACTTGGTTGGATCCACAGACTTAACCCAGCAAAGTCCCATTCGCCATAATTCAGCACAAAATCTGCAACTTTAGAATTAAGATCAAAGTTTGTAATACCTGGCATAAACAAGTCTTGCATGTATGGAACATTAGTGAGCCATTTATCACACCAGAACCTGATGTCTTTGCCATCCCCAAGTTCCCAAACCAATAACTCTTCTAATTTCTTCCAAATTCTGGACAAATTTTTCCAGAAATTAGAGTCTCCATTTCTTTCCACAAAAAGCATCTCCCTCCTCCTGTTAGACATATATTTAGCTTTAAGGACTCTAGTCCACAGCTGCTCCTGATCAGAAAACATATTTCAAGC
The DNA here is from genome assembly GCF_033153095.1 of Gastrolobium bilobum. Classification (NCBI taxonomy): domain Eukaryota; kingdom Viridiplantae; phylum Streptophyta; class Magnoliopsida; order Fabales; family Fabaceae; genus Gastrolobium; species Gastrolobium bilobum. Next base: position 14,626 of record NW_026896110.1, read on the forward strand.
TCTTTTAGCTAAAAAAAGCATCATTCATAACATCTAATCTCTTCAAGCCTAGACCACCAGTCTTCTTAGGCCATGTAATTGTACCCCAGTTAATTAGATGATGCTTCCTGACTCCATCTTTATCCCCCCAAATAAAATCTCTTTGGATTCTTTCAATATCTTTACAAACAGAAACTGGAACCTTACAGCTCTGCATTTGAAAGTATGGCACAAATGCTATGACAGGTTGTGCCAATGTGATTCGACCAGCTTGAGAGAGGCATTGCATATTCTAGTTGTTAAGCCTTTCTTTTACCTTTCCCACAATATTTGCATAGAGCTCCTTACTAACTCTTCCATGTTGCATCATGGATCCTAGATACCTCCCAACATTTTTGACTCTCTTGAACCCACTTTTATTCACAATCCTTTCAACCAGCTCTTCCCATGTATTTTTTGAGAAGAAAATTGATGCTTTTTCCACACTCAATTTTTGACCTGAAACTTATTCAAACAAGTTAAGACACTTCATAAGGATATCAATCTGATCCCCCGAAGCTTCCATAAAGATCATGAGATCATCTGCAAAAGCTAAATGGGATATTTCTGGCCCTCCTTTCCCAACCCGCATGCCTTTCCAAAGGCCACCATCTACTGCAGTAGATATTATATGAGCCATCTTTACCATTGCAATTACAAACAAATAAGGAGATAATGGATCTCCTTGACGAATTCCTCTTGACGGCAAAAAATCAACAGTTTTACCACCATTCCAAAGGACATTGATCTTTGAAGAACTAACACAACTCATGATCAGATTTATGAATTGATCTGGCAACGAAATTTCCTCCAAAGTCCTTTTTAGGAAACTCCAGCTTAATCTATCATATGCTTTGACAAGATCTATCTTCACTGCCATGAAAGTTTTTTTACCTCTCATCTTATGCATAGAATGAATCAATTCTTGAACTATGATGATGTTGTCTTGTATCTGCCGATTAGGCACAAAGCTGACTTGCCATGGAGAAACAATTTTTTCCATGAAAGGCTTCAATCTTTGGACAATTACTTTTGATAACAATTTATAAGTAACTGTACACAAAGAAATCGGCCTAAAATGAGAAATAAACTGTGGATTTTTTGATTTAGGGATAAGGACTAATAAAGTGGAATTAACCTCATCTATCAACTTTGGATCAGCCCAAAACTTCTTGATGGCTTTATGCATTTGAAAGCAAATTCTGTTCCATTGTCTTTCAAAGAAGACCGCAGGATACCCATCATTGCCAGAAGCTTTGTACGCACCCATACTAAACATCAGGCTTGAAACCTCTTGCAGAGTCAGCACCTTTATTAAATCATGACCTACTTCTGCAGAAATCGGATGCCATTTGTTTGCTGAAGATAACCATTGCCTCTCTCTATTCTCCTCTTCAAAAAGAGTCTTGTAAAAATTACATACATGGCTGTTTAATTCAGCAGCATCTTCAATCCAGTGATTTAATCTATTTCGAAGCCTACAAATTTTATTGGAACTTCTACGCACAACTGCTTTTAAATGGTAGAACCTGGTATTCTTGTCACCATCTACAATCCACTTTTGTCTTGATTTTTGGAACCACGTCATCTCTTCTTGTTCAAACGTAAAATCAAGATCATTATGCAGCTTCTCTTCAATATCACTAAGTCTTTGACAGTCTGATTTAGCTCTTTTACTTTGGATTTCGGCCAACTTCTGAGATAAACTTACTTTTTTCCTATTAATATCCCCATACACTGTTTTATTCCACATCTGGAGTAATAGAGTAAATTCAGTAAGCATTTGATTGAGCTCTTTCCTTGCATTCCATTTCTCCTCCAAGAAATTTCCAAAATTAGGATGATCCATCCATCCAGCAAGAAATCTGAATGGCCTTACTTGCCAAGTCTTCACATGAGAATCCAATTTGACAAGTAAAGGGTTATGATCCGAATTAATCCTAGGAAGAACTTGAACCACTGAATTTTCAAATTGCATCCTCCAATGGACATTTGCACAAGCTCTGTCCAACTTTTTGAAGATCCTAGCCAAATGATTCCATTTTGGACCTTGCCATGTAAATTTTGGCCCAGACCACCTAACATCTTCTACCCCACAATCATCTAGAAAATCATTAAATCTCTGACACTTCGCTTCATCCACTTTCGAACCTCCTGTCTTCTCAAATCTGTTTCGAATATCATTAAAATCTCCAGCTAATAACCAAGGCCCATTAATCTGATGTTGTAACAGCTTAACCTCTTCCCACATTATGTGTCTCTGATCCTCTCTAGGATTAGCATAAATAGCAGTACAATAGAACCCACTACTACCTCCAAACTCAATCTACATATGAATAAATTGATTAGACTGAGAAATACACTCTACATATACAAAATTAGAGTTCCAAATCACCCAAATTCCACCGGAGAACCCCACTACTTCCTCAAAAAGAGCTTCATCAAACTGCAGCTTTTTCATAATCTTCTTACAATTATCACTCTTAGCACGAGTCTCCATCAAAACCACTACACCAACTGAATGCTTCTCCACCATCATCTTTAGAGTTCGGCCAGTTTTGGGATTAGCCGCACCCCTGCAATTCCAAAACAAAACAGACATTAAGACAACATAAGGGTTGTTACAGGTTGATCTTGAACTTGAGACAAATTATTCCTTGGCAAGTTACCAGACATGTCAATAGCCATACCGTTACTGTCCTCTTTAGATTAATTTTCCACATCAATTGCAACAATAGGAGAACTCTTTTGCCCTTTGATCCGGCCTTGATTCCTTTGCTCCCTAATATTTTGATCAGGAGGTTTAGGTTCAGGAGCTTCTGCTGCCTCCATCATAGGGTGATCCTTTAAAGGAGACGTATTTGGTTCTACTTCCAACTCATTCCTTTGGATTGAAGTCAGCTCCACTAAATTTTGTTGTATTTGCCCAGACTGATCAGAAGCTATATCATCCTGTTGTTTCCAGTTTTCCTTGAAGACCTGCACCTTCTTTTCTTTGGCCTGAGCAGCAAGCATTGCCACATTATCTACCAGTTCCTCTTTATTATAAGCATCTGTGGCCTGAATATTATTCCACACTAATTGATAAGCTTTAGAAGTTTCAATTAGAGTAGGCCTATCTTTTAAACATTTCTTTCCTCTTTCTTGATTCTTTTCCACCTGTTTAACCTCTGAAGCCATCTGGGTCTCCTTTACAGACTCCACATTCTCCAAATTAGCATTCTCACTATCCACTGTCCTCAAATTATTGAAATTTGATCCATTTTCACGTCTCCCATTTTGAGGATTTTTATCCTTATCTTTATTATCTGCCACCTTATAATTAGCAGCATTCCTTACTCCCTTTTGCTTATTAACTAACATCCAAGGTCCATAATTGCCATCTGAATTCTAGTTCTGAGTTACATCCTTACTCTCAATATTCTTTGCATCTACATTCCCTATTTCTTCAACCTTCTCTTCACAGTCATTACCACCTATAATTTTAAAACATTTTTCAGCTCTATGACCATACTGGCCACAAGAATAGCACACAATGTGTAAACCATCATACTCAATCTTTTTTAATCTACCTTCTATTTTATAGTCAGCCTGAAGAGGTTTGCTCAAATCCAACTCCACAATATCCTAGCAAATCTACCCCTTACCAGTGAGGTAGTTGCAGCATCAAGTTTTATGAACCTACCAATCCAATTACCAATACTTTTCACCAACTCTGTATTTACGTATTCAATAGGAAATTGAGGAAGTCTTACCCAAGCCATGACTCTGTTAATTGCCGCTTGAAATGGTTGAAAGTCAGGCTCCCACGATCGAATCACCAAGTAATGATCCAAAATCACCCACGGACCAGCAGTCAAAGCATGCTCCATGTCTTTCTTCGGTGTAAATCTCACTAAGAAAAAACCATTTTCCACATCTGTAATCATCAGCTGACCCTCTCTAGCCCACATATTCTCCAACCTTTTCTTCATAAATGCTAGAGACAATTTTTTCCCCAGTAGATTAACATAAATCGCTTGATGCCATGGACGCCAAGCCTTCTTTTTAAACGCATTCGATAGCAAAAAATTAGTCCTTCCATCTCCACCGACTTCGCATGTGACCTCTGGTTCAAGTTGAGCTGACTCTATCCCTTGTTCCTCTTGTACCTCATCTTCCTCCATAGAGTTCTCTTCCCCACTGGGTGGCCACTCGCCATTATGCCTCATTATCATCTCTTTGTAAGACACTTTGTCATGCATCCACTCATCATCTCTGGACTTCATAAGTTGGTCAGTACTAAATGCACCTTCTTGTCGCTTTTTCTTTCTTGTTGAGCGTTGGAGGTTGTTGATTTCCTCCACCGACGGCAGTTTTTCTTCCGATGAGGTCATTTCGGCTGAACCCTAGCAGATCAGGATCTTTTTTTAATAACAAAATACTTTTTTAAAGAATTGATTCACCTTTGAATGGTTATAATTTTTTTTCTCTCTTCTTTTTTCACCATTGATTCATCTGTGTACAAATATGATTTAGTAGTCAGAGACAAAGTTATCTCAAACAACTTGAGAAACGATAAGCCATATATATATTCAATGACTTTAATGTATTAAATATATTATATGCAAATGCAAATTGAATCAACGGCTAAGATTAGGTGTAAGATTTTATATCCTTACATGCAAATTAATTTTTCTAAACATTCTACCAAAATCTAAAAGTAATGGCCCCTTGGTAAATCTTAACTTACCATTTTCTCTCCGCTCAACTTCTTTCCTTTTTATTTTTATCTCAATCCAAAAAACAGATTATTGAAAGTTAGCTAGGTCTAGCCACACTAGTACTACTAAAACACCTGAGAATATGCATCAGAATAATCCCATGCCACCCCTCCACCAAATACAACACACACTCAGACAAGACAACTTCATGGATAAACTCAATTTTAAAGCTCATTTAAATAGGTGAGATGTCATTACAAACTCTATTAAAGTAGTTCACAAATACGTCTAGCTTTTAAATTGCACTAACCTAAACTACATGTTTAGCATAGAAAGCGATTGAAACAGAATCCACTTGCTCCTTCCAACATCAGTCACATTTCTGGTCCTATTACATGCCATAATCAATTTTTATTTCAGTCCATAAGAAGACTACAGAGAAAATACAAATACAATCACATAGGCACTGAAGATAAACCAACCAACCGCTTGACCTGGGGGCCACACCACTCATTATATATACAATCAAATTGAGAATATTTAGTGAGATGAAGAAGTAGAGACTAGAGAAAGCAAAATCCAAATGAATTTGCTCCTCCTCACTCTTTATATATTGTAAACCTGCACTATGTGCCATAAAATAAAAAATCCAGTCACTACCTAACAGTTGGTTTGACCTTTGAGTATTTTTTTTCCGCACCCAATATCAATTCACAATATTTATTTTTTTTCCTGATAAATTTAAGTAACACCATAAGCAAGAATATTTTAACTTTTACACAGTAGTACCAGTTTGAATAGGATATTTAAACAAATTTCTTGAATATATTATGCAAAATAGAAGAATCTGTTAGTACACAAAAGGCCTTGTCTTCTTTTCTTTGTTGCTTTCTGTTATGGCATTATTCATCTTGATGTTTTGCTTGAAGCCATTGCATTATTTTTTGAAGGGCATGATGCATGTATAAAATGGAGGCTGCAAGGATGAGAAAGATATCTGCTTTGGAAAAATGGGGAACTGGAAAGGCTGGAGGTACTTCAAGAGCCTATCTATCTACCCAATTAAGAGTATCCTTCGTAAAGTCACTTCAAAACTCAGGTTCAAACCCAGAGGTAAGTAATAGGCTGCTTGAGATACAATTATTGTTAGCCAAATTGTGAAATATGTATGTATAGAGCCATAGAGAAATCATCAACGATTCTGAATTACAAGAAGTAAATAAACTAGTATATGCTTTGTCCTTGATCCTTTGTTTATTTATGGTGTTGATTACAGGACACAGAAATGGACTTCTTAGTCTTTATAAGGATATGGAGTCTTGTGGGGAATATGCAGATATCCAAGTCATGTGGAAAATGATTGAATCTTCTTCTCCACAATATGCCTGCAAGAAGAAAAGGATCAATAGATCTTCATGTTGAATGATCTGTTTTCGGCCAACTTCAATTGCTTCTTGGTCAAGAGATAAATGGTTCAAGATTTTCTTGATGGTAGGAATGGAGAGAGAAGGGGAATCAAAATTTGCTTCTTGTCTAGTTACAGTACATGTCAATTCCATTCCTTCAGTCTCTACTTCCACTGCATCATTAATTTTGTTATCATACGAAGTGAAAGTGAATGATCAGAGTCCAAATTTGAAGAATCTCATGTAGAAGCCAGTATCAGACTTTAGTCTATATTTTGGGTCTAGATTTTGTTTCCATACTTTCAAAACATAAAATGCTGAGACCACCAACATGAACAGGAGAAAACTCATTGCATTTCTATCCATTTCCTTCAGAAAAGAAAAGTTACAAGATGAATCAAGCAGATTAAACCACATAAACTAAGTATTTTGATCGGGAAAGCAAGTTACATAAATCATGAAGTTGATACAGTTATGAAAAGTTGTGGTCAGTGCAGCTTTTACCAGTTTCCAAATCGGCAGTTTCAGCTGATACAAATTTATATTCACTTTAAAACATAACCTCTTTTAAGTAATTCAATGTATTGGTAATTTGGTATCATTATGGAGGTGATACTTTTGATAGTTTAGTTCCCAGTTTTTGGGGTGAGGTAGCCTTCAATTCCACCTCATTTTTCAGCCACTAGTATTCTGCAGTATCTAGATTTCAGTATATGAAATTTTCAAAGCATCACATAATTCCATATAGACCTAAGTAACCAACGCCATTTTTATTGCAGACAAAGATTATTGAAAGAGGTTAACAGATGTTATTGCATAATAGTCTTGTAGCGTTTTACATGTGATACTAGGAGATACATTACTCTGAGTTCCTAAATCTCAGTACATAGGAAACAGAAAACAACCCAGAACTTAAGAAAATACCCAAGTTGAACGAAACTAAAAGAAGGCTATTCAAGATCAAGCAGCATCTTCCCCATGCAGAAGTCTTTGATCAAAGTGCCAAACACCTGTAAGACAAAAAACATCAATTTTATTAGAACCTGAAGGCATCCTTCCTACTCTTGGTTTCTTTCCTTTCTTACTCTTAGGTGGAAAGTAAACATACTAATGGATAGGTACATGTAAGGCAAAGTTACTGGACCAATATAACAAATGTTTGTAGCTATATACATACCGTGACCCTTTCCAACCATTCTCAATTGAGCCACATACTCTGATATCTTCTTAATTGCCTCAACCTGTACAGAAGAAAGCAAGATGTTTTGACAAAAACTTTAGTAATGTAACCAAAGACACAAAATCAACTTACAAATTCATGTTCACTGCATTGATGTATATGTAATGCTTCTCAATTTTTCTGAGCTCGTTTTTCCAGGATAATATTTAACATTATAACATGGTCAAATTGATAGTTAACTGATTAACATAAACCCACTTTTTATAGTCCTGAATTGTTGTAAAGGAAAAAAATAAAAAAGGGTCAAAAAATTTGGGAAACCCATACATTGTTGAAACAATTTTTTTTTTCCTTTTCTTAATTTAAATTTCTATGAATCACCAACAGCTCAATGGTTTATAAGAATTTCACCTGCTCAGTCAAAAACTCGCTTTCAATGAAGTTTGCCATTTCAGGGTCATTGTTGCGCTCTGCCACCTATTATTCACAAATCTCCAATTGATTAGCCTTAACAACTATATATCAAATGATTTGTAAGCTCCTCTAAAAAAATTTGTAACCAAAGGCTGAAGAGGTAAAGAGCCATTACACTGTGCACATTCAGAAGTTTTTCGTTTGTTAACTTCTCCAAAGACAAAGCTAATTCCATTGCTGAATCAAGCAATAGAGGAAAACAGAAAATCAAAAGTCAGCATAGACAACGGTTTGAACAAATGAATATACCACAATGCATATGCAAACAGAGAAGATCAAGGCATTGAAAAATGTAGATATGTTTGAGAAAGTAATGAAATCAGCAATCTCACCATACAATGCATCTCCCTTTTTCTCATGGTCAAATTCTGAGGGCACATTCTTGATGGGGTAAAGTACAACTCTTCCACCACGAATGTTCTAAACACGTTATTAGGAACCATATAAGTCAATACAGTTATTGTAAGAGAACTTTAGAAAGGTTACTTTTAGATGCTTGATCAGGAGTCAAAAAGAGAAGTAACAAAGTTAAACTAACCTGATATTTCATAAGCTTTTCAGCATGTTCTCTTTCCTCGTCACTAGATTCTTTGAAGAACCTGTTGTCAACAATAACAGCACATGATATTGAAAACGTTTGAGAAATGAAAGAAACAACAAGAAGAAGGAGGCATAAAGGGGTTTTATGTTTGTTACTTGGCAAGTCCCTTGAGAGCCACATTGTCCCTGTCAAAGTATGCAAACAAGGAGTGGTACACATAGGAGACGTTGTATTCCACACTGTGACACCAAATTGGAGAGGAAAACTCTTAGTAAAGGAACAATCAGAATATTATATGGATGCAAAAAGAAAAAGAAATCATAAAATTTATTTAAAAATTTAAAAAATAAAAATAAAAAATGAAGATCTTAGTACTCTTTTAATAAGGGAAACAAATAAAAATATAATATTATGATTCTTTGGAGAACAAAAAAATGCTTGATCTGTTTATATTAACAAAACAAAATACTTATTTAAATGGGAAAAAAATGAGAATTATAGAAATGCTCACTTTATCTGCTCGTTAATTGCAGATTCGCACTCATCAACATAGTTCTGACGAGCCAATGAAACTTGAGGTGCTGATGGAACAGCAAGAGCATCTTTCTTGACCTCTTCAAATGGTTCAAAAACCACCCCAGTGAGAGGCACAGTTGATGCACAAACCCTGAGGTTTCTGCTTCCCCATTTCTCAGTAAGGCTAAGAGAAAAAGGGGAAGAAGAAGAAGAGATAGCAAAGCTCAGAGAAGAACAAGAAGAAGAAGTTGGTTTTCTCAGACCATCCCCAACAATGGTTGAGAGAGAAAAACCAGAAAAGGATGAAGCTTTGGAAGAAGCAAGAGCCATGAGGGTAGAATCTCGAAGTGGGTATTCGAAAAAGGGTTGAGAAGCAGAGAAATGGAAGAAGAATCAATGGCGGCTTGTGCTGGTGATTGATGGATGAAGCTTGGGGAGGGATAAAGAAGGTATAAGTAGTGGTGGCGAGGGGCTTTTAGGGAATTTCAAATGTTAGACAGGTCATCATGAACCATTGGATCAGAAAAACGTGGACAGTTACGATTGTCTGACAAAAGGGGCGTGTGGTGTGCTCGTGCTTGTGCAGTGTGAATGCGGTACTCCAGGAAGGGATTATAATTTATAGCATTGTTAGAAAAATTAGACACAAATCTCTCTCTCTTGCTCGAGTACACAAATCTCTCTCTCTTGCTCGAGTATGTTAAAGGAGATTTGTTAAAGGAGATTTGTTACAGAAGAAATTTCTTTCTTTTCGAAAATTAATATGATGAAAAAGTGAATTTTTTGAATTTTTTTTTTTTTGGTAAATAAATTTTTTGAAAATTTTATTAAGAAATTATTTGATAGGCTAAAATATTATCTGAATTATTGGTTCAAATTTTTTAATTCTATATTTGGTAAATCATCTGGATAGGGGTGATACCAATGAGAGTTGGGCCAATCGTTTCTCGCAAAGATTCATTCTTCATTTAACCTTCTTCTAATCCCAATGGAATACCATAGAAAGTTCAGTTTGTAGGTTGATTAAAGGTGGTGTGTTCGGAAATATTTTTTTTATTAAAGACATAAACCAACCTTTCATTTGTCTTATCCTTAAAGTGGACAACATAGTTACAATAAACAATTGTGTCCCATAAGTCTATGTAATGTGATCTTCAAAGTTGTGACCAAGATCCTTGCTGATAGACTGAAATCGCATTTGAACAATTTTTTTATGCTCAATCAATGCAATTTTATCAAGGGAAGACATAGCAATGACAATATCATCATTGCTCAAGAGGTTATGCACTTCATGAAAGGGAGGAAACGGTGGATGGTCATTAAGGTAGATTTAGAAAAGGCTTATGATAAAGTAAATTGGAATTTTCTGGGTAACACCTTGATGGAAGTTGGTCTCTCTATGTTAGCTTCAGAGTTGATTATGCAGAGTGTTACCTTTACCCCTCTTAATGTGCTATGGAAAGGTTCCACTACCAATTACTTTAACCCCACTTGTGGAATTAGACAGGGAAATCTTCTCTCCCCTTATCTTTTTGTATTGTGTATGGAGAGATTGGGGCATCTAATCCTTCAAGCAACGTCTGGAAAATAGTGGAAACTAATAATTCTCATGAAGAAAGGACTTTCAATCAGCCATTTGTTCTTCGCCGATGATCTTCTGCTTTTTGCTAAAGCCTCTTTGGATCAGACTATCCTTATAAAAAAAAAATCTTTCCTATTTCTATGATTCTTCAAGTCAAAGAGTGAGCTATGATAAATCCAAGGTGCATTTCTCCAGGAATATCAACCACATGAGAGTTGAGGAAATTGCCCAAGTCATTGGTTTCTCCGTAACTTCAGACTTGGGGAAATACTTAGGAATTCCTTTGTTTCATGAGAGAGTAAAGGCCAACACTTTCAACTTTATTCTCCAAAAATTGGATATGAAGCTGTCGAATTAGAAGAGAACTTTTTTGACTTTGGCAGGTTGTGCAACATTATCTTAGGATATCTTATTATCTATCCCAACTTATGCTATGCAATCTTGCTTTCTTCCAATTACAACCTATAAAGAGATTGAAGGAATGTCCCATAATTTTCTTTGGGGTTCTACAATGGAGAAGAGAGGTATACATGTTGTTTCTTGGAAGAAAGTGTGCCAACAAAAAAGCCTAGGTGGTTTGGGTTTTAGAAACATGAAAGGCATGAATCAAGCACTTATTATAAAAGTGAGACATGGTCGTCTCATACATAGACAAAGTCTCTAGGTTTAAGTTCTAAGAAACAAATATGGTGTTGGGGAAGACCTAATTCTAGATTTAAAGCATATGAGATAGGCATCGAATCTTTGGAAATGAGTGCAAAGAGTTTGGCCCAAGGTTTCACAAGGCACGATGATTCAACTGGGGAATGGGGCCAGTACTAGATTTTGGCAAGACAGGTGGCTTTTGAATAATGAGCTGGTTAAGATGATATAATTTCGGAAGAGGTCCAGAATTGGACAGTGGATAGATGTGTTAATGAGAATGGTTGTTGAGATTGGGGTATTCTTAGGATATTTGATTCCAGCCAGTCCTTTGCAATTATGGCTAACATCTTGCTCCCAATTTCTGAAAATGATATGGATCTTGTTTCATGGCTAGGTACTAGTGATGGATTACTTTATGTTAAGATTGCCTATAATATGTTGGAGAATAATGTTGTTAATCAAAACTAAGAGTATGATCTTATTCTTTGGGATTGGAGTCTGAAACGAATAGAGATGTTCCTATGGAAGACTCTTGGTAATCACTTGTTAACTAATGCTAACAGAGAGAGGAGATGCTTAACTTTCTATAACCTGTGCAACATATGCGGGGAGGGTCCTGAGGATACTTTACACGTGTTGAGAGATTGCACTTGGAGTAGGAATCTCTGGAATTTGATTCATGCTGTTGATTATCATCCTGAATTTTTTGTGTGGAGTTGTCAAGGATGACTTCAATCGAATTTGACGTCTAGCGTTCAATCAAATTTCTAGACGGATTGGTGCTTTATTTTTTGTGTCACTTGCTCATTTGTTTGGAGAGCTAGAAATGATCTGATCTTTAATAACAAGATTGTTAGCAATGATTCTTTAATAAGACAAATAAGAATTTATGTGGACAACTATGAATTGGCTTGTGATAGTTTGGGAGCTTATAGTTTGCATAGACATGTTAAGGTGGAACAATTCACCTGTTGGAAATTCCCTCCCGAGGGTTGGGTAAAGTTGAATGTGGATGGTTTTAGTGGGTTGGGGGAAGCTATTTCTAGTTGTGGAGGTGTAATCTAGGATGCTGCAAGTAAATGGTTTACAAGTTTTTGTAAGAACATGTATTATGGATTTGCTATGAAGGCGGAGATTTGGGGTATTTTGGTCGGTTTACAGGTCGTCTGGGAGAGGGGCTACAGGAAGGTATGGATTGAAGGGGATTCAGAGGTTGCTTTTAATTTTATTATGAGTCGATGTTAGGCTTATCATCCGCTGGCTCTGTTCATTATTCAAATCAGGACTTTATTGAGTAGACAATGAATAACTAAGATTAGTCACTAATTTAGAGAGGGAAATAGGACAACAGATATTTTAGCCTTTGAAGATGGTCTTTTGGATCACTGGAATTTATTTTTGTATCAGGAACCATCTCAAGTGTGTAGGGAACTCCTTAGTAGAGATCTGATGGGTGTTTCTAGCCCAAGATTATGTAATCATGTTTAGTTGTTTTCCTTCTTGTTCCAAAAATAAAATAAAAAATGAACTCACCCTTCTTTCCCCCCTTAAAATATATGTTGTTCGGGCTCTATAATTTTTAGGCTTCCTAGCACTCATATTTATAACACATCTATTTTTTATTTTTTTATAACAATCTATATTTTTTACATCAACAATAAAAGTGATTTTAGTCCAATAATTTAGGTTTTTAAAGGAATGAATCGTTTAAATTATTAAAGGTTTAATGTTTCTATTTTTGCTACAGAAAAAATTTCTTTGCTACACTCACATAAAAGTGAGTGAATCTTATTAATTTTTTTCTCTCTTCTCTTTGCAATGGAACCCACTTATTTCTACGAGTGTGACAGAAATTTTATTTGCAACAAAAATGGAAATATTTTTCCTTATTATTAAATATTTATAATATTGGTTGTGCCATTTCCTATCAAGAGCACCAGTGGTCTAGTGGTAGAATAGTACCCTGCCACGGTACAGACCCGGGTTCGATTCCCGGCTGGTGCATTCTTAAACTTTTTGCGCTGGGAAATCATATATTGTCCTGCTCCACATCCTGAATTGCTTATGAGATGACATTTCACGTTAAACTTCTACAAATAGAAGTGCCATTTCTTCTAGCCGATATACTATTTTACCTACATACATATTTATGTCAAAACACAGGGTTTGATATTACCAAAAAGCATCCGATATATTTTGAATACTTATCTATTATGTTGTTAATAAATGAGTATATGACAGTGGCTATGTTTCAAATGTGCCTTTAACTTTGTAACCATTCTCTACGCAGTAACAGCAGCATCTAATTACAGAGGGGAATCAGTATCCTTAATCAATACTAGGACAATATTGTTGTTCACTTGCAAATACGGTGCTCCGGTATTAAATAAAGCTTTGTGATATAAGAAGAAAAACATAATAAACTCAACCATCGAAAACTGAAACTACTTGATCATCAATAAGGACACAAAAGGGAGTTCTACCAAATCACAACATACACAAGGAGAACAAAATCATCCACAAGAACAGACAATTTATATTACCATTGTCAAAATATTAACAAAAGGATGTTAATATATTAGAATTTATCCACGGCTACACCATCTCTAGAAACCTCATATGCTTCCCTTCTCCTTGTTTTTTTCATGCCAGCCATGAAATTGAGCTTTGATCCCTCAGATGCAATGGTAGTCACTTTTACCCATATCAACACTTTGGTCTTCATTCCCTCTATGTCTGTTAGCTTTCCTTTCTCCAAATAACCAGTCACACTGGTGGAGAAACGCAAGACAGATGAATCCTTGTAGCCTATCTCACACACTTGAGGAATGTACACAACAAGCTTTCCTGTTTCTTCATTAAATTCATAGTTTGTTGCATCACGAGGAAATATTCCTATGGGTAGATCATACTCCTTTAGCAACTCCAATAATGGCTTTTGCATCTTTCCTGTTAAATGGTTTTTTATGAGTTAAAGGAGTAATATTAATCAAAATAGAAAAGGAGAGACTGAGGAGTAACATTTATTCACTCTCATTCTTTTAGAAGCATAAGAAAGCAGTTTCTGGAAAAGCAGTGTTAGTAATGCCCCTATTCACACTAGACTCCTACCTCAACTCACCCCTGCCCCCTCAAAAAGAGAAAAAATATATAGAAAATTATAGTTATCAGTGATTCAAAATACGAAGTTTCCAAGTTGCTCTCTAGTCCACCCAACATGGAGATCCCCCCTATAATTCTGATCATTTGAAAATCAATTACATACAAGGTTGATTGAAACATGTGTTAATGGCCTTGGCTATAATCTAAGGGAGGATTGAAACTTCAATGCATTTATATATTTAGGATGATTAGTTTAAATTAGAAGAAATCCCCACTACAGCACGGATTTCACAGCAACAAAGAGAAATATAATAGACCATAGAGATACAAACCTTTTAATTTGTTGACCAACCATTTTGTTCCCCCTTCGATAGTGTTTGACAGTGACTAATCACCAACAGAAAAGGTGTTAATATAAACATTACACAAGCAATGAAATGTCTTCTTCAACATTTGTTTTAGTCCAGTGCAAACATGACAGCCCAAAGACTCACAAATGATTTCTATTATCAGCAAGGAGATAAATCAATCTTGAACATAAGCTCCAATTTTCCAGTAAGGAAAAATGAACAAACACTTGCCAGCAGCACCAAGACTAATTTTAAGCATGCATTGAACTAATAGCATCGTGGTATGGGAGCATCTCTCAACTGAATCACCGATATAGAGCAAAATTTCTCAAATTGATTGTAGAATTATAATCTTGCACCAAACACACAAGTTACAGAGCTTCTCTACCTTCCTCTGTCCATTCCCAACCTAAATTTCCTTACAAGACATTCATACTACATGTTCCACCTAAAATATTTTTACTCACTTGACCCAATTCTTATTTTTTCTCATGCCTCCCTCAACATAAAAGAATCATATGATTCATTTTCAGATATGGGGAATTAAACCATAAACCTGGGCCCTATGCCTATGTCTCACTCACATTTATACTTAGGCTGGTAGCCTATTTTCTATTCACCAAAACCATAAAATTATGCATTGAAAATTTGACATCAATGCAACATCTCAGAGCTGGTGAATGTAATACAGTAACTACAGATTTTTAGTGCTTATTATTTAAAACTTAATCTCTAATATCTTTCAACAGAAGCAAAATATTGTCACATTTAGAACATAACTTGCACATTTATAGTCGGTGTTTCTTTCAAACTCAATCCAATGTTTCTACTTCAAATACAAAGCAAACACTGCAAATTTGTTACACTTAGCCTAATCCATTGATTAATCAGCAGGGAAGAATATAAATTTTGAGCATTGCCATGTTGAAGAAATCCCTTGTATCAAAAACAGGAGAATTTGGAAAACAAACTCTACATTAACGATCAAATACCTCAGGTTTTTATTCAATAAAGAACTCCAAGTAAGTAAGGGGAAATGAATCAAATACTTTTAACTTTTACATTGTTATCAAAACTCACACCCAGATTGATCAACGTCACAGCTTGTTCCAAAGGGGTGCAGTGCACGTCTCTACTAGCATCCAAAAACTCCTCAAATTCACTTGATCCTCAAATCCTCTACCTTCTACTACACCTTCCACGTCCCATACCCAACCTAAATTTCATTAGCAAACATCAATAAACTCCAACATTTCTTCCTAAACCCATTTTCAACCACAACCCCCCCAAAAAAATAAAAATAAATAAATAAATAAAAAAATAAAAAATCACCATATAAAATATCTTCACATTAAGTAAGTCTCATATCCAGGGAGGGTCCCAATGATAAATAAAAAAATCACATGCAAGTACCCCAGATGAAAAAATCTAAACTTTACTGAATAAAAGGGAGAAAAAAATAAAAAGGATTAAAAGGGGTATCAAGGATTACGTACATTGATATCATCACCGACAGAGTTAAGTTCCTTGTTGGCCTTTCGGCTGAACCAGTATGACCCCACCTTGTTCAATATCTGATCCATTTCGTTCTTTTCACTTTCACTCCCATCCACCAACTACTCTTCTAGTCTTCAGAATAAACAATCTCAGAAATTCTTAGAAGTGTACGCTCAATTATTTAATTATTGCTTATTACAAAGTATGTTACTTTTCCATTTTTTTTTGCCACGTTGATTTCTTTTCTCTTTTATCTGCATTGTATACACGTTTTGATGATTATTTTTGGTTTCAATAATGGATTATTTGTAGTTTTTGTTCTTAATATCACACTGGGTTGGAAACTAATCTGCTGGGTATCAGGCCCAATACACAAGTTAAATGGATCGAGTTCGTACCCCTGCCTTTAAGTGAAACGGATTGGGCCACGGGCCTTGGCCCATATGTGCTAACAGTTTTACAAAAAAAGTGTAGTATTTAAATATGAAGAAGAATTTGTTTACAAATTATATTAACTATTAAATATGACCGGTCATATAATCTTGATTAGTGTATGACCGGTCATACATAATATAGTTTGTAAACAAAAGTTTATAAATATAACATTTCTTTTTAAACATTAACATTTAGAAATATGTCTAAACTTTGATCTAAATAGGTTAGGTTTATGTAAAATATTTTGAATCTGATCTGACTTATTAATCTGGTATAACTATGTTATAGGCACCTATATTTAAAATTAAGAGGTTTGGTCTAGGCCTTTAACCTATTTAAACCAATCAAAATTAGGAAAATATATTAAATAACTTTTTATTAATTAAAATTATATGAATAATTATTTTAATTTATTTTAATTAAAATAAATAATACGATATAAATCAATTTGTAAGCTTGTATGCCAAGTTTTGTAAGCCTATTTTCTAAAAAAGCAGATCCAATCTTATTTTATTTTACTAAATATATAAATCAGCATTGTAAAAATATACATAACTAGATATCTCATTGTAGCTTAGAGTTAGCATAGGTCCAACTTGTAAAATTTATATTTGAAGTTTTATTTATAATTTTTTTTTTTTTTTTTAAAAAAAAACTCTGGTTGTTACTATTGAAGGCAATTATTGCTTACCTTTATGGAAGTGAGCAGTAAACAAAATATATTTTTTCTTCGTTTTTTAAGTATAAAAGAGAAAACTGACGATGGGGAGAATCATTCATAATTTTAATATTTGTGAGGCTTTTCTTAATTATAGTAGTTGGGGTGGGGACCGATAGAATCAGTCTTCTTCTCAGATTGGCCAATTGGCTATCACGTTTATTATATTTGAATGTTCAAGTGGAAGAAACAGTGAAATGGAGAGAATAAGAACTTCCTTTTTCTTAGAAAATGAAAGAAACAACTAAACATAAAATAAATAAAGAGTTGCTTTCTATTTATAATAAAAAGCATGCAAGTTGTTTACCAAAAGAAAAAGAAAAAAACCAAGCAACTGGGATATATATAACATGATACCTGCCATTAATACTTTATATAATTTTTTTTTTTGTTGGAAAATTATTATCTTAAGACTTGCAATGCTATAATTATGTGGTTATGGATGAAGCCTTTTAAGGTATTAATATTGTATTCGTTGTTTGATTCCAATTCAAAACAAATTAAACTGTGCAGGTTTAATTAGATTAATTTCAGAATTTTAAACTTGATCTAAAGCGAATTGGGATTTGAGTTTTATGCCATGTGATTAAATTCGAACCAATCATAAACTCGATCAGAATATCGGTTCAATGAATTATTGTTTCAACCTACTGATTAAACTTAAATTTAATTTATAAAAAGATATATAACCCGGTTTATGATCGGATTGCATATATGGCCAATTAATTGACCAAATTGGTTCAATGCTCATTTTCACCGTAACAAAATACGATTGGGTAGTTAACTCAATTAAATTTGATTAATTTATCAAAAAAATTTAATAATATGTCGTTGTTGTTTCATTCTGAACGCTATACAAAAAAAAAATGGGATTATTATTTTTTGTAGGAAATAATTTTATCTCTTATACATACATAAAAATGTATGGAACCCATATGAGACAATGTGAATAAAAGAGAAAAAAGAAAGATAACATTAACCAAATACATATTTATGTATGTGTATATCTCCTACACATGTTACTCCAAAAAAAAAGGTTCATTTTTTCTGCAATGAATATAGATAAGATATTTGTATTGAGTCTAAAATAACGTCATTTTGAGACGAAAATTAAGATATTTTTTTAATTATAATTTATTTCAAGGTTATAATAACTTTTATCATTATAATTTTTTAATTTTTCAATTCAAAACAATATCATTTTGAGAGTAAATGTGGATCTTTATTTGCATTCATCTTGAAAACATTAAAGAAAAAAAAATAAACAAATTGGATAACAATTGGGATAAGTTAGTTTATATTGAAATGAGAATTTCTCCCAGAAATTGACTTTTTGACTAATCATGATTGGTTTTATTAAACCAATCAATTACAATTGGGTTTATCTACAACATTCATGAAACTCTCCGTGTACTTTATCTCGTATGTTTCAACCTGAAATTATGCACAGAAATAAAAATATATATTATATATATATATATGGGAAAAGTGTGTATAATTTTGAAGGATGTAAAGTTGTGTCATTTTAAGAGAGAGAAAGAGATAGATAAAGGAGGAGAGAGAGTTGACAAAAAAAAATAAAGTTGTGGGTCCTACCTCTTTGTGAGAGTGAAAGGATGTAAGTTGTGTAATTTAAAAGTATAGACACTTTTCCCTATATATATATATATAAATGTGAAAGAAAATAAAGCAATAAAGTGAATTTGTTCACATGTATGGTCCCATTACATTAACATACCAACTAGGTAGCTAATAAACCAGTGGCATAGACAAGTAGGAACACATGTTGGTATCAATTTCACCTCACGTGCACAAAAAATGGGTCCAAAATGTGAATTTGGCCTCTGCCACTGGCATGGTCACGCACAGTTTAAGACTTTGAAGTTTTGAACAAAGAAAAACACGAAAACAAAACAAAAGAGTTTGGTTCATCACGTTAAAGCGACAAAAAGGTCTCATGCAAAATGAGGCATACACATAGATGATGAGGCTGCGTTTAGACTGTAGCAAAAAGAGGTAAGCGTCTAAGCGGTGTGCGGCGGGTAAGGCATGCATATGTTATATATAAGATTAATAACTACAATCATATTTTGCAATTTTTTTTTAAAAAAAATGTATCATGTTTTATACAATTGTTAAAACTTGATAGGAAGAATAAAATCGTTCATGTAATTATACCTGGCTCAAATCGAAATAATCAAATTATCAATAAACTGACCGATAATATCCAAAATAATCTATAGCCGTGTAATATTGTAATAAAACACTCAAGTCTTTTAGAATAAAAAATTTAAAACTTATTCTTGGTTTTTATAAGCAAATAACATTGCAAAACTCAACACCAAAAATTATTACATAGCTAAATAATTTTTGGTCAAAGCTATTGTTAGAATAACTACGGTTTTCAATATTTTTAGATGAATAAGTAATTAACTTTGATTTTTTAGATAACTATTTTAAAATCTTAATAAATGTTAACTTTTCTTCATGATTTTCTGTATAAAAAAATTAAGCTGATCTCACAGCTTACGACCTATCCTGCAAGTTGATCATTTGAATAAATCTATTTGATAGCATCGTATTTATTCGAGCCTTCTTGTCTGTGGAATTTCTAGACTGCCATTTCCGGCGATGTGAATAATTGTTTCGCATTTTTTTTTATTTTTTTTTCCTTAATGTGTTTTCATTTCACAGGGCATAGTGCCATACATACAGTATACTCTTATAAATTCGTTTAGGATTTATTGTTCAGTAAAAGAAAATTAAAATATTTCCAACATGGGCTATGTACTGGTCATATTGTGTATATGTCCGAGTAAAATTATATTCAACGGATGTAAAGTTGTGAAAGAATTTGAGTAATTAAACACATTTTAAGTTATTTTTAGAATCCTACATTATATAAATTTATAGAGATTAATATTTTTCTTGTAAGTAGGAGATAATTTTATCTTTTATGCATGAGAATGGATGAGAGTTGAGACCCAATAAAAAAAAGTGCAATCCCTACACTTGTACGTATGTGCAAAGATCAAATTATCTTACGAGAGAAATATTATTCTCAAAAATATATAAATATAAATATACATATATATATATATATATATATATATATATATATATATATATATTCAAATGGGGTAGCATCCTTTGATATCAAATTAAATTTTGAAATTTGACACCAAATTCTAACTTTTGGTTTCTGTTAATCAACGGTTATTATTTATTGAGAATTAATAATTAACTAATGAGTTTGGTTAGCGAAAATTATAACCGTTGATTGGCAGAAATCACCGGTTAGATTTTGACATCAAATTTTAAAGTTTGACGCCGGTGTCAAAAGATCTTATTCTAAATTTAAAATATAATAATAATAATAATAATAATAATAATAATAAACAATAGTTAATTTTATTTTCTATAGAATTAATTATACTCCATATTTGTCTTGAGAAGATTTGGAAGTAGATCTTCTCATATTAAATAAAACATGAGATGAACATGTGAAAAAATTATAACCATACAAAGTGGATGGATGTTGACAAAGGAAGAGAGAAAAAATATTGAAATATGTAGTTACACAATCAAATAATCATCACCGTTAATTAACATTTGGATGGTTGTGATTTTCTTAAATGACCTATCATGTTTTATTTAATATGAGAGGATCTATTTCCTGAAGATTTAGTTACTCAATTGGCCTTGACATGACTTCAAGGATCCATTTAATTAGGGAAAATTCTAACCATACAAAAAATATCAACAATAATGATTTTGTAAATACCTATCCCCATATTTTTTTTTCTCTTTTATCTTTATCATCATTGATTCATCTTTGTGTGATTATACATTTATGCTTCCCCAACATGACATTGTTATGTTAATTTAGATATGAGAGTATTCACTTTCACATAAGATTGAGTTATTTATTTGTCCTTCACATGAGATTAGTGTTTGTCACTTTGCCCTTTTAAATAACATTAAATTATGACATTTGACTGTTTTTGTGATGAGAGAAACAAAAATTATGATAGAAGAAAGTAAAGGAATTTTTTTTAATTTAAACATTTTTAATATATGATGAATCATTGGGTAATGTTATTTATTTATTTTTGTTGAAAGGGTTAATGATATTTTAACTTGTAAAAATCTATTATTGTTCTTGAAAATCCAACCCAACCCAACTCCTTCACTCTCTCTCTCTCTCTTTATATTCTCTATCATCCCACATGAACTTCAATAACTTTTCTGATTTTGAAAATCTAACCAAACCCCTTCACTTGCTATATAAATAATCCTGTAACTAAAAAAAAAAAAAAATTAACTGAAATCTGGTCCCCTCCAACTTCAGTTAACTTCTCTTGTTCTCTTACAAATATTCATTTTATTCTTCCTCTCTCAAAAAACCAAACCATTCACATTTCAAATCCAAAAAAACCTCAAAAAACACAAAATGCCACAAAACCCTTCAAACTTTTCTCTCCTCCAAAGGATGAACCACGACCACCCTCCTCCAACCACAGCCACCGTCCCCGACGCCGTGGCCCGTCATCACACACACGCCGTCTCCCCCAACCAGTGCTGCTCCGCCGTCGTCCAGGAGATCGCCGCCCCTGTCTCCACCGTCTGGTCAGTCGTCCGCCGCTTCGACAACCCCCAGGCCTACAAGAACTTCGTCAAGAGCTGCCACGTCATCCTCGGCGACGGCGACGTCGGCACCCTCCGCGAGGTCCGCGTCATCTCCGGCCTCCCCGCCGCCGTCAGCACCGAACGCCTCGACATCCTCGACGACGAGCGCCACGTCATCAGCTTCAGCATGATCGGCGGCGATCACCGCCTCGCCAACTACCGCTCCGTTACAACCCTTCACCCCCGCTCAATCGTCGACGCCGACGGTAACCACCGCTCCGGTACGGTGGTCGTTGAGTCCTACGTGGTTGATGTGCCGCCGGGAAACACAACCGAGGACACTTGCGTGTTCGTCGACACCATCCTTCGGTGCAACCTTCAATCTCTCGCGAGATTCGCCGAAAACTTGGCGAGATCAACGAGATCGCATCAACGATAACTTGCCCTAAATTTTTCTTCTTTCTTTTTTTTGGTTTTTGATTTTGATTTTTACGTTTATAAATTTTCAAATGTAATATTAGTGATTTAGTTGTTATATATTTTTTGCTTATTATTGTTAGGTTGTGTGAGTTTGTTGAGAAAATGAAAATGAAACAAGGATTTCTGGAATTGGTGTAATCTTTGTTCTCATTATTGTAATTTTCATATGGCCAAGACAAGTTGTAGAAATGTATGTTGATCTTTATAAATTTTAAACCCTAGTTGTTGTAATTTATAATGCATATTCATAATTTTATATATTCGTCAACGTTATGATAGATGTTTATCTATGTACGTGTGAGGAGAATTGCACCGACTATATGATTGATAAATTAATTGAATTACAAGTTTAATTTGTATTGTTTTTAAATTGATTATTACTTTATTAGCTAGTTACATATAAACTTGGCTAGTGGTGATGTGAATTATAAGTTTCCACATGAAATGCAGAGAGAGAGAGAGAGAGAGAGCTTTTGAATTTGAGCTTCCTGAAGTTAAGGCGAATGTGACGATGGCTATGATATTGTAACTAATGCAACTTGAGGTATGGGTTGTATTGTGTTTGTGCCTTCACTTTTTATCTTGCATGACTAAAATTATGTATGGAGCATAAGTTTCTCTTATTTTTGTTTATAAAGTTGGTAGAATATTTCTTTAAAAAAAATCTTTTAAATAATTATACATTTATATAGATAGAGTAATATGCAGTGTGATTATTATGTTATTTAGTTATTTTGTTAAGAAAACTAGTAAACTATGCAATAGATATATAAGTATAACAACTCAGGCGCGGACCTTCTAAGGCTAGTAGTTTTTTAAATTCCTATAAACTTAATAAAGAAGTAATTGAACTCTATATATACAAAAAAATATTCTTAACTTTCACTCCGTGAACATGATTGTTCAAGTTGGGCTTACTAAATTGACATTAGCTTATACTATGAATAAAGCTAATTGGATTGAATTAGATAGAGAAAAGCGTATTGAATAGTATAAAATACTATACAGCTAGCTGTATTAGGCTGTAACATGACTTTTTTGGGCTTTTCAAAGTTATGTATATTCCCTGAGTTCCAAACTATGTCCTTGTCAATTTGCGCAAAAGACATGCAAGTTGCAGCATAATAATATTATCATATATTGATGTTGTTGAGCCACAATGATTTTATTTAATTCAATGGAGAGAGATATCAAATAGAAAGGAAGCAAAAACGAAGAAAAGAAATGTCGGGCAGCATGGGTTGGTTTGTTTGTTTGAATAGTCACTAGTACGTCGTCGGTTTATGCAAGTTGGCGAGCAAGTGGGAGCTAATAAGTTAACATATACACGAGAGAAAGAGAGAAAGAGATGCTCCTAATGATCCTCGTGCAGTGCATTGTCTAGCCACCCTTTATTTTGTTGACTTATGGCGTTTCCCTATCATTTGTTCAAATAAAGTGCAATATATACAGATCCTTCACTTAAGTTAAATCAGTAGATGGAAATCTTTCACCCATAATTTTACCCCCACAAAAGGGCGATGAATGGTGGAGATAATAGAGATAAAGAAGCCACTAGAATGAGGTTAGTGGTGAGGGGTGTGAGAAGTTATGTTAGGTGACATGTTCTAGTACTTTTTCTTGTATCAAAAAATAAAAATAAAGATAAAGGATAAAGAGAAAAAAAATAGTAAAATTCGTTTTTTTTAAATTAATATAAGGTGAGTCTTTTTTAAGGTTAAAAAGTGTCATATATATATATATATATATATATATATATATATATATATATATATATATATTGAGGCAGGATCCTTTGACACTAGTGTCAAATTTGAAATTTGACACCTGAGAGCCGTTAGATAAAAAAAATCAACGACTCTGATATATAAGCATGTGACATCATTGATCTTTTTTGATCTAACGATTCTCAGATGAGGTGTCAAAGGATCCTCTCTCTCTATATATATAGGGCTTATCATTTCTCAAGCTGCTTGAGATAATTTTATCTCCGGCTACTAAATCATAACCGTACAAAGATGGATCAATGGTGATAAAGGAACAGAGAGAAAAAGGGAATCATAACCATTCAAAGGTAAATCAATTAATATAAGGAAATAAATAAATAAAACGACGTAGTTTTGGGGGAGCCGGAGATAAACTTATCTCAAATATATATATAGGGCTTATCGTTTCTCAAGCTGCTTGAGATAATCTTATCTCCGACTACTAAATCATAACCGTACAAAGATGGATCAATGGTGATAAAGGAACAAAGAGAAAAAGGGAATCATAACCATTCAAAGGTGAATCAATTAATATAAGGAAATAAATAAATAAAACAACGTAGTTTTGGGGTAGCCAGAGATAAACTTATCTCAAGCTTATATATATATATATATATATATATATATATATATATATATATATATATATATATATATAGGGCTTATCGTTTCTCAATCATAACCGTACAAAGATGGATCAATGGTGATAAAGGAACATAGAGAAAAAGGAAATCATAACCATTCAAAGGTGAATCAATTAATATAAGGAAATAAATAAAAAAAACGACGTAGTTTTGGGTTGTTCTGTCCTTGAGACAGAGATGTCTAGCCCAGTCAGGCTAGTACGTTAATATTGGATCTGATGCCCTCTCTAAGGTATCTATGAGGGAGATACCCTTGAGTCAAGGAGATCACTGTGCACAGAATACTATAGTTGCGTTAGCCAATGGGGTGTGTGTGTGCACAGTGACAGCATAACAAAGAGAGAGAGAATGTGTGTATCTTTAGGGTTTGCCCTGGTATTTATAGAGGTTACCTGTAGATAATTTGGATAGCTATGCTGACACACCAAGTGGATAGGCTGTGCTGACACACTAAGATTAGTAGGATCTGACTAGCACCAATCCATATCTTGGATTGCCCCTTGTTGGGCTTACTACTTAATGGGCCCATCATATGGGTCCATAAATTCGGGGTGGGCTCGAACGTCCCCCTTCATTTTCTTTAATAGTATCAAAGTAACAACCTCTGGATTCCTTCTGATCTCCACAAACAGTGATTATTTCATTCTTATTGCTCACTATTTTTAACTTCTGGTGTTTTATAGAAACCAGCATGTCCCAGTGATGTATAGTTGGTCTTCCCAGCATTATGTTGTATTCTGATGGGAAGTCAGCCACTATGAACCTAACCTGTTCCGATCTGAACGCTTCTTTTGTTCCCAGGGTTAACCTGAGATCAATGTAACCTTTAGGAGGCGTATGTTCTCCGTTAAAGGCTACCAACGTCGTTCTGCAAGGTTTGAGGTCCTCTTCATCCAGGTTCATCTTCTTAAAAGCATCCCAGAGTATGATGTCAGCACAACTTCCTGCATCCACGAAAATCTTCCTGACCCGGCAGTTTACCAGGGTCCCTGCGATTACCAGTCCGTCAACATGACTGGGCAGCACCCCGCGCATGTCCTCCTTGGTAAAGTATAACAGAGGTGGATCTGGCTTGGTTGAGTCTTCTTTAAACTTGGGACGATCACGAATGGAGAGTACCTCTTTCAAGTACTTTCTTCTAGCACTTACAGTATCTCTTCCACCTCCCAAAGCTCCACTAATTACATTACAATCAAATTTCGCTTCAGGGAATTCATCATAGTTGGAATCATTTTTCTGATTCTTATCTTGTCTGTTCTTCTTGTCAGTAACGGGGCTTTTGCTTCGGTTCCTGTTTTCCAACTTCCTTTTGTTCTTTTTGGAACCTTGAGTTTTTATCACATATTGACGTAATCTACCGTCTCTTACAAACTTTTCCACCGCGTCTCGGAGATCCCAGCACTGATCAGTGGTGTGGCCTGGCCCATCATGAAAGGCACAGTATTTGGACTTATCTAATCCTCCTTTGTCAAATATGGGACGAGGTCTCTCCACCTTTTTCATCTCTGTCGTGGCTACTTCTCTCCAAATTTGAGAGCGCGACGCATTCAAGGGTGTATACTTATCGTACCTTCCAATGCGTTCTCTCATGTCCGGGATTCGTTGGCGCTGATCCTTCTTCTTACTGTCAACTCGTTCTTTTCCCTTCAGGGGTGGACTCCTCCTTCTCGGGCTTGTTCTGTTGACTTCATCAGCTTGCGCATTTGCAATCTCCATTTGCTCTAGTTCAAGGTATTTCTTCGAGCGAGTTCTAAACTCCTCCAATGTCTTTACTGGGTCCTTATAGACCGACTTGGCGAGTCTGGATCCACCATCCAGACCTGCGACAATGAGATGGACGTGGACATTCTCCTGCAACCCTGGGACCTGCAGTGCAGTGTCCTTGAACCAGTTAAGGTATTTTTGGAGGGTTTCTCCAGGTTGCTGTCGTATCTTTCTAAGAGCGAACTCGGACTTTGGATGCTTCTTGCTGGTTGCAAAATTCAACAGGAACTTCTGTCCGAACTCCTCAAAGGATCCGATGGAATTAGCAGGCAAGGTTGAAAACCATGCCTGTGCTGCCCCCGTCAATGTTACAGCAAATATTCGGGATATGAGAGGTTCATCAATTCCCCGAATATACATGTCCGTGTCAAAGGCATCTATGTGCACCTGCGGATCTTGGCTCCCATCATATTTCGGTAAACATGCCGAGTCAAAGTCCTCTGGGAAGACAACATTTAATATTTCAGTAGTGAATGAGCTATTATTATACTGCCCCCTGCTGTACTTCCTCCTATATCTGCCAGGTTCTACTCGTCCTCGGATGTTTTGAAGATCCGGTTGATACTGAGCTATAACCCGGCCCTCCTGACCGTCAGCATGTGCTTGATGATTTTGTGCATCCTGGCCATCAGTGACCTGGTGCCCCTGGTTTACCAGGTTACCAGGGTTTTCTGCATGAGGAACTTGGTATGATTGAGCCGGGTTTCTAGGTCCTTCTCGACCATAGGCAGGCTGGCCTTCGAAATTGGTCATTCCTGGCGCAGTCCGCCGTGTTAATCGCCGCTCCAGGTCTTGCATCCCTCTGTTATTTTCCTCTCGAATAGCCCTGAAATCTTGTTGCCGTTGCAAGTTTGTACGGGTTTCCAAGGCTGCTACTCATTTCATAATTGCGTTTAACGCGTTGTTGGCCAACCGAGTATCTGGATCGGCAGATTGAGCGACGCGTGCAGCCAGATCGCCAGGATGCTGGGCAGGGTTGCTCCTTATTGGAGCTACATTCGCTGTAGCTCCCCCATTTCGGGGTGCTGGTTTTGAAGCGGTGTCCGAAACATCGTCTTCGATCTGGACATGATCGTAATCCACGTTGTTTCCGATCTGACTATGAGGCTGATTTATCTCCTCAACGACTGAATCCAACGGCTGATTTTGGTTTGGGGGTGGCTGTTGGCTACTGCTCCTCGTCTGGATTGCCATCCCTTGTCAGATTTGGTGGGAACTTCAAATTCAAATTCAGAGAAAAGAATTCCCCACAGACGGCGCCAATGTTCTGTCCTTGAGACAGAGATGTCTAGCCCAGTCAGGCTAGTACGTTAATATTGGATCTGATGCCCTCTCCAAGGTATCTATGAGGGAGATACCCTTGAGTCAAGGAGATCATTGTGCACAGAATACTATAGTGGCGTTAGCCAATGGGGTGTGTGTGTGCACAGTGACAACATAACAAAGAGAGAGAGAATGTGTGTACCTTTTGGGTTTGCCTTGGTATTTATAGAGGTTACCTGTAGATAGTTTGGATAGCTATGCTGACACACCAAGTGGATAGGCTGTGCTGACACACTAAGATTAGTAGGATCTGACTAGCACCAATCCATATCTTGGATTGCCCCTTGTTGGGCTTACTACTTAATGGGCCCATCATATGGGTCCATAACAGGGGTAGCCGGAGATAAACTTATCTCAAGCTGCTTGAGAAATTCTTTTCCTATATATATGTATATATATATATATAGGATCTTTTGACACCGGTGTCAAATTTAAAATTTGACATCAAATCCTAT
The DNA here is from genome assembly GCF_033153095.1 of Gastrolobium bilobum. Lineage (NCBI taxonomy): Eukaryota > Viridiplantae > Streptophyta > Magnoliopsida > Fabales > Fabaceae > Gastrolobium > Gastrolobium bilobum. The sequence goes on from NW_026896110.1 coordinate 42,854, forward strand.
CCGTTGATTTTCGTTAATCAACGATTATCATTTATTGAGAATTAATATTAATTAATAAGTTTGATTCCCAATAAATGTTAACCATTGATTGGCGAAAATCAACGGATAAGATTTGATGTCAAATTTCAAAGTTTGACACCGGTGCCAAAGGATCCTATCCATATATTTATATATATATGTGTGTGTGTGTGAGGGGGGGGGTAAAATTATTTTTACAGCCGCTTTACGTATAGTAATGACAGGTGTACGATTATGATTCTCCACATTTAATACTTTCACGTATATATATGACAAGTATTTAGCTGCTGCACATACAACATCTGCAGAAATGTAAACCCACAGACACACACATACATATATATAGGGCATGATCCTTTGATACCGGTGTCAAATTTTGAAATTTGACACTAAATACTAACCGTTGATTTTCGTCAATCAACTATTATCATTTATTGGGAATTGACAGTAATTAATAAGTTTGATTCTCAATAAATAATAACCGTTGACTGGCAAAAATCAAAGGTTGAGATTTGGTGTCAAATTTCAAAATTTGAGACCGGTATCTAAGGATCATATCCCTATATATATATATATATATATATATATATATATATATATATATATATATATATATATATATATGGAAAAAATGAATATTCAGTGACTGGACCGTCCAGTGCACTATATTCTCCCGGAAGAACATAGTACACTAAATATTATAATGGTGTACTCTCAGGAAAGCATACTTGTAATATTTACTATAACTGTGTTCTCTCGGGATAACATAGTCCACTGGACCAAATTTTATATCCAGTCACTGTACACTCACTAAACCCTATATATATATATATATATATATATATATATATATATATATATATATATAGTTTTAATGTTTATACAATGAATGCAGATAAATTATCTACATTTTCCCTAAAAGACATTATTTTTGGTTAAAATATTAAAAAATTATAATCATAAAAACTGTTATAACCTTGGAATAAATTATAATTTCAAAAAGACATTGAATTTCGTCGCGAAATGATATTATTTTATGCATTACTATAGAAAAAAAACAAACATGGTTATATTAATAACCTCTCTTCTCTTATAACTACTTTTATAGTTGTTAAATTAAAGTTGTTAAATCAAAATCAAATCAACGTTCTCAGTTATTATGGTTTTGTAACCATTGATTCGATTTTAATTCAAAAACCATAAAAATAATTATAAGAGAAAAGAGATTGTATAATAACATGTTGTGGACGGGTGATGCATGCTCAATTTATTGGGTTGGCCATTGAGATCTATTACAGGGGTTGCATCTAAATAGAGACAAATGTTATCTCATTATTCACACTCCTAGTACATAGATCATGATATTTGTTCCGAACCTCGTGGGGCCCATATGAACAAAAACGATTATTTCTCCTTTTTATTATTAGAGAATCTTTTCTATCTATAAAAGCCTTCATTGTTATTGAGGATGAATCTTTTGCAAATCAATTCTCCTTCTTATTACTCTGTCAAAATATACCACAAGAGCTAATGTCTTCTACACATTTCTCTTGACTTGATACCTCTTTATAATGACTCTTTTGTTGAGCTTATATCTACACCTTTATCTCGCTAAATCACTGTTACATAGACATACTACACTTACGAAATAATAATCATAGATTTATCACACAAATAATTCAGGACATTTTTGTTGAAAATTGACACTCACAAATGCGAAAGGTTATACTTACTATATATTTTTCTTACTACTTCTTATTATCAAATCTTAACAATTGATTTTCGTCAATCTAACGATTATAATTTATTGAATCTCACTTATTAATTTTCAATAAATTATAACCATTAGATTGACAGAAATCAACGGTTAAGATTTGATAGTAAGAAATAGTAAGAAAAATATGTAGTAAGTATAACCTCTCCCCTCACAAATTAGTAATTACACGGATCGAGGAAACATAAAAGAGAAAAGGGAAGCACAAAGTTTATCATGTTCACTCAATGTAGACTACGTCCAGCTTGTTTATACTATATTACAAGTCACTCGATTTTCAAAATATAAATAAAATTTAGAAAATCCTAACAATAACTATTCATGGGCCCAAACCCAAACTATTAAGAAAAAGATAAGACTCCAATTGACTTTCTGCTAACCCCGCCAACACGAGTCTTCATCTGAATACGAACTATGAGCCATATCCAACAATTTTTTGTCTTTTAAAAAAATTAAATTTATAAAGATATTTTAATTTAAATCAACTTACTTTCACTTACATACTTTAAAAACTTTCTCACTTACGGGAGCTTTTTCTAATTATATAATAAGCTGTCTAGGCATGTATCATTATTCAATTGAATTACCATTCTTTATATGATCTTAATTTTTCAGGCCATCTTCTGTTCCTACTCTCTAATTCCATGTTTGTTTTCTGGGTGCACGATGAGTACTGATGGCTTTCTTTTCATACATTCTGAAATTGACTATACAATATGCATGGCTGCATCCTGCGCTTTTTCTCTTCTTTTGGGTTACTGACTCTCTGTCATGTGGCAATTGTCCGATAGTGCCAACTACAATATAAATTGTTTACTTATTTTTGGCTTTTTTTAAGCATTTATTCATACAATATTATCTTCATCAATTGGTTTATTTTTGTCTTAAATTTTCCCTCTATCAAAGGCCATTTAGTAGGAAAATTTTAATATCGTCCCGAACCATATTAATTTTTTGTGCTCTCTCTCACATAACTTTTTCATTTTACCCTTGTTTTTGTACCTGTTTTTCAATTTTACCCCCTATTTAACTTATTTAACTAAGGGAGCATGTGATCTAGGATCACACAAGTAACCTCCATTTCGTAACATGCATATGGGTTGGGAATGTGTAGTATATTAACAAGAAGTGAGATGACGTTTTCACATCAAAACTTTTATATTATTTTTATAATTTATTTGTTTAAAAAAAAAGGAAAAAATATTGGTGCAGTTATTGCAAATAAGTTATCTGTATTTACTCTCAAAACGACGTCATTTTGGGATTGAAAAAATTAAAAAATTATAATTATAAAGACTATAATAATTATGAGATAAATTAAAATTATAAAAATACCATGATTTTTGTCCCAAAACATTTTCGTATTGAACTTACTGTAGATAACTTATCTGCAGTGACCGCAGAAAAAGCAAACTCTCAGAAAAATTGAAAGATATGTTAGAATATATGTATTTAAAAATAATAATATAAAGTAATATAGATGTTCTAGTTTTATTTTCTCGATCGAAATTTTTTTTCTTAGGAAAATAATCGATCGGATTGTTTTGACTTACTTAGGAAGAGCTCGACGCTCTAAATTGATCACAAAAAGAAAGATTAAGTTCCATAAAAAAATTAGAAGGAGAGATTAAAAAGTAGAAAAAACAAAATTCGTCGTGTCAAGACAGCAAAACATAAACTAAAGTTACCATGAAAATGAATCATGTTAAAATTTTATATAATATAAAATTTTTGTATCTATCTTTCTATTCATTAATACTAATTGAATTTCATTAATGAAAAAAAAATAGACATAAAAATTTTATATAAGCAAATTATATGATATTTTAACTTAAAAGAAACAACTCAATTTACTTTAGGGGGGTGTTTGGTAGGAGGTGAAAAAAAAAATTCTTAAGAAAATGGGTTAGGAAAAATTATTTGCCTATTTAATAGGAGGTGAACTAAAAATATGGTTGAGAAATTATTTTTTTTCATCATTTATTTTTCTATGTAAAATGGTTGAGGAGTTCACAAAAAAAAAAAAAAAAATTGATGGAGGAAAATTATCATTGAACGAGTGAAATTACGTAGGAATTTTTTTCATAGGATGAAAAATTAACACACAACATTAATAAAATTAACTCAATATTTCAGAAAAAAATTTGGTCTTTTGAACACCTTTTAATAATTACGTAGGAATTTTTTTTTTCTACAATATTCCTAAATTTTTTTTTCTGATAAATTTTTTTCTCTTCTTTCAAATGACTCTTTAGATACTGCAAGCGACAAAACTTTATGTGGAGTGCATGTATACACATCCCTGCCAAAAGAGGTAACATTTTCCCCGGCAAGGACAGACTTTTGAAGTGAGAAGGTTCTCAATGGAAATTGCATTTTCTTCGTTCCTTGTCCCTCTATATAGCATAACATAATAGGGCTATAGGTGGTTAAGTTTGCACCAAAAACGAGTGGTACATAAACGTTGCCATTTTCTTTGACGTCATGCGAGACTAGATTTTTCTGCATTCTTTTGACTTCACGAGACCTCCATTGAAGTGCCTAAATTTGTAACATCTCTGTTTTGAGCTGGTTCAATTAACATACATATGATACAAATAGAAACAGCGGAAGACTTAACTTACGAAAATACGAGCTAATTTTTTCTTTTTCTTTAATCCTTTTTCAGATGACATATCACATTGCATACTTCTTCTAATTTAATTCTTATTTGACGGAGACGAAAATCGGACAGAGTAACCTCTGTAAATCAGACAAATGGGGATTTTCCAATCCTACTCACAAGAGTTTCTGATAGACAGTTTATACAACATATCAATTCAGAGGTGCCAGACATCTAAATATAATCATATACCTATCCATGGACGCATGCATAATATGACTCTGTGCCACTATACCTAATCAACATGCAATCCAATCACGAAGTCATAAACTGAATAATACATCATCATATAACGTGCCTGAATACCTAAATGTACATGCATCAAACTGACAGACATGTACAAAACATATACAGGCCATATACAAAATGAAGGATCAATATCATGATCCATCAAAATGCGAAAATACAAAATAACATAAATGCACTTCAAAAGGTTAGTAGCCTACAGCTACTCAAAAGACTGATCTGTCCCAACGTCTCAGCCACGAGTCGCGTCCCTACCTAGTGAGGACTCACCGGGAACCTGGGCACCTGAAAATATGTCCCTAAAGAGGGGTGAGATTACAAATCTCAATAAGCTCCAGGTTTATAGAGAATTCTCCATACCCTTGGCTCACTCCTGCATGAAAGTCAGATACAGAATATACAATGCACATATAACAGATATCAAAACAGAACAAAACATATATCCATATCATATCAGAGCGTGCGCCGTCATTCCCAAGGGAGGACCCCAAGCGGAAATCAATGCACGTGTTTTCAAGGGAGGACCCCAAGCGGAACCAGAACATGTTAGAGGTGTACATCGTCAATCTCAGGGAAACCCCAAGAAGACATCAGTGTACCATACGTTAATACAGAGATCATATCAGAACAAGTCATATGATGTTATCAAATAACTCTATATGAATGCATCTATACAAAGTATCAAACAACAGTCATAAAGTTCAACCATAGTTCCCTAACCATGGTGGAACACTCAAGCAGGAAAAGACTCCTTAAACATAGAGCATACCTCTTGAAGCTTTACCAAAACACTTACTTGTGGCACAAGTTACATATATATTTTCAAGAGATTCCGATCCTTTTCAGTCCCTAGGTACACCTAGAGAAAGAATCCAAAATTCAAATAAATAAAATGCTATCATGCCTAGATTTTCATAAGGCATGCATTTTCTCGCTTATTTCCGTTTCTTTACATTTTTGCCAATCCTATGCCAATACGCAAGTCTAGACCATTTTATAATCGCTCGTGTTCTTTAATTTAATCAAGTGTTCACTTGAGAATTTTCAATATAAATCATGCCATTTTTCTTTAAAAGGCCGTGGACATACACTTAGAGAATCAAGATATTTTTCCATAATTTCTTTTCAAACCATTTCACTTCATAATCTCATTAATTTCATGTATTGAAAACTCAACACCTTAACAAAATAAAACATAATCTAATCATCCTTAATTTATCCTATAAGACCGAAATCCATAAGAGAATCTCAAAGGGTTCCTCTCTTTTTCAATTATTTTCTTCACTTAATTTTTGCAACTATATATATATATATATATATATATATATATATATATATATATATATATATATATCCATAATGTCAATTAAATTTGCACAATAACCTTAAATTCACTCATCAAGGCTGAAACCTAGAGACATAGGATCTAGGATTTTTTTCACTTTATCATTCACATTAATTCATCAATTTTTCCAGTTATTCAAACATATTAAACCTTCCCAATACATTTAATAAAATTTTACACATCCTCCCCTAATAACCCTATCAAGGCCGTGGCATAGGGGACCAAACACCATGGGATTTTTTTTCCAATTTTACATATATACACATGCTTATTTTACATTCATATATCCAAAACATCCATAATACATACTCAATTCAAGTTTTAAACTAACTTATTTCCCACTCCAAATTTGCTCATAACTTTCACAACATAAATCACAAGACTAAAATCATAGGTTAGAGTTTTGTTACCTCTAATCAACTATCCAAAGCCTAAAAGACATTCACCAAGCAAAGCTCCACCAAAAGCTCCATTTTTCACCTTTGATGAATAGTGAACCGAAAGGGGGGGGGGTGAATATCTCCCTCCACAAACAAAATCAGCTCAAATGGAGAGGTGGAATGGCTTCATTGGGTGGTTTACAAGCAATTTCATGTAATAGACTTTTGGATTTGGAGGATTGATGATGGAGAAATCAAAGAAAGAAATCCAAACCCTAACCCCCCCCCCCTTGTTGATGAGTTCCTCGGGTTTTCAAGAGAGAAGAGAGATATGTTGATGTGAATAGTGATTACTTAGGTGAATTGGACTTATATGCATAGGTGGCTCTTTTTACCGGTTGTTTTTCTTTTGCGTATTTTCATTTAATTTGACCCGAAACTAACTTAAAGCTACAAACATATTTTTATTTTTCTAAACTCATTTACATTAATTTTTATTTCCTAAGGAACAATATTCTTAATTTACAGTACCGTTTCTGCACCGTTTTTGACGAAATGCATTGTGGTTCATTATTTGTTAACTGTTTGCATACGACATTTAAAACTTATAAACTTATCATTCTTGGGTATATTTTGACTTGCTTGGCATATATTGGACTTTCTTATTCTCATTTTATTAATTATTTGTTTCTGGACTCTACCGGTTGCTTAAACAGCAGTACAAAATACCCGATAGAAACATTATTCATGAGATTTCACAGAAAGTGTCAGACTATACAATTTTTCGTTCTAAACTCATATTTGGCGTCAAAATTGTCAAATTATGCCTTTAAAATCATTTTGCTCGTTTAAACTCTACCGGTTAATTCACAAGACTGCAAATTATCCGGCAGAACGCATTGTTCATAACTTAGTCATGATTACAGTCAAAATACTCAAAATCACGCTCTGAATCTAATTATGACATTTAAATCCTTAAATTAAATATTTAATTAAGATTTATCATTTAAGGTCGTTATAAAATCCTAAATTTATCCTTATTCAAGGGGATTTGACAAAAACAAAAGTAGTATAGATTTTGCTTTTATATTAGAAGTAGTACTAAGAAGCAGTAAATTATGCGTAGTACGGTATATATAGGCAGCTGATTGATGTTTCGGCTGAATATATTATCTAGGACAAGAAAGAAATAATTGATCCATGATACATTCGGTGAGTGATGCATAAAAAGCTAGTAGTTTGGGTTAAGTTTGAGTTTGCTATGAGCTCGAAAAATAAAAGATAAAATAAAAATAAAATAAAATATACTTCGAATTAAATATTCATTAAAGTTATACCATACCAAGTAGTTTAGTGTAATATCCTATTAACTTGACAAATTACATATGATTTTCTTGTTTTATTGATTGTATTGCTAGTAAATAGGGGTATAAATGAGGTGAGTTGGATTAAATTTTGACTTGAATATATAGATCATATTAATGCAAAATATTTTGAGTTTGATCTAATTTATATTTAAAAATTAAAAGGTACAGCCTTGGTCTAACTATCAAAATTGAAATATAAAATATTATATATATATATATATATATATATATATATATATATATATATATATATAGACAATAAATATTTATATAATTTTAATTAAAATAAATAATATTATATAAACCAACCTGTGAACTTGTAGGCTTAAACTTTATAAAAGTAGGTATACAACATGCTTTCTAAATAAGATTTTTTGAAACACAAGTTTGTTTTATTTTATTAAATATATTCGGTCAAGGCCATAACTCCTGATATAACTCCTGATAGATTGCTTGACTCATTTATAACTCTACTAATAATTAAATTGTGTATGTGATTTACTTGTTTGTGTATGCATATATGTAATTGTGGAAGTTGAGTATGTTAGACGATGATATTGACCATGAGAGTGACATATAGGGCTTTTATTAACTGGACTTGGACTTTGGGTTTGGGCAAGTGCTAGGTAATAAGCTACTTGGTTAGCTAGTTAAATCTGAAGCTAATAATAACTAGATAGGCTAGGCTAAGAAGTGAAGTTAGGAACCTTGAATCTGATGAGGATATCACGAAGCCAACTTAATTAATGGTTAAGGAAATATTGCATGAAATTTGATTGGTTAGAGTAGGCCCAAGTAATGATGTGAGTGACAACGTAAGTAAGATCTGCATGAATATTGATTGGTGGAAACTAAAAAGGGAAATTGGCTAGTACATAGATGAAATATAATTGGTTGAGGTAAACTCCGACATTTTTTTTTTCCAATTAGCGTAATAGCTATATTTGTGAAAAATATGACATTGCATATTAGATTTTTCTTTTAATACCTTCTTCCACTATATATATTTTTTTACCGAAAGTCACAGCTTCCATTCATTTCCACATCTCTTGTTGTTGGCATAACTTTTCATTGTTAATGGTATAACTGCCTCTTCCCCTTCCACGATTACAGCTAAAATCAAAATTTGCATATCGAATTCTTCGTCTTCCATGTGAACCAATATGTTATTGCTTTTTATCTTTTAATTAAGGAGCTTTTGCTTGAAAAGCTTGCATGGACTATATGCTTCTTTCTCTTCAATTTTTCTTCTAAGATATTTGCAAAGACCATTGTAGTTCATCAATGGTCATGGTCTTTAAGTTGTTGGGAAAACTCGGTTCCCTCAAACTCGGCTCAGGGGCCTTTGTGCGGAAGTCAATCAACAAGATCCTGATCTCGGATCTCGGCAATACCTCGGCCTGAACTTCACCAGGTCAGGCAGCGCAGCGGAAAAAACAAAACGAAAACACAGGAGAGAGAGAAGAACACAACCAGATTTAACGTGGGAAAACCTTCTCCAATGAAGAAGTGAAAACCCACGGGACCTAGTCCAGATCAGAAATCCACTATGAAAATAATGGTTACAAATAATCAAATACACCAATGTGGTGGTTAACTCAACCTATCCAACAATGGTGATAATCAAACTACCCTAGAGATGTTTCACTCAAACTCTCTCTAGAGATCTTTCAAATGCAAAGCATAAAGCCTTGCTCAAACAATCAAATAATTCTCTCAAATTTGTTCTCTCAAATCTGACCTAGCCTCCACCTTCAACTAATGAGTATATATAGAGGAGGTGGAAATTAGGGTTAGGGTTTTTAGGAAACCCCTCAAATGGGCTTGGGCTTAGCATTGAAGGAGGAAACCCAACAAATCTCCCCCTCTGACTTCAATGTGTCGGCTTCAGCATCAACCTGGCTCCTTCACAGCAGTCTTCAAATTTTCTTGCTGGAACCGGCTTTGTCATCATGTCGGACCAATTTTGGTCAGTGTGCACTTTGACGAGTTCGAGCTCTCCACCTTCCACCACATCCCGGATCCAGTGATACCTCACATCAATATGTTTAGTGCGGGAGTGATAGGTTGAATTCTTTGCAAGATGGATTGCGCTTTGATTATCACAACCCAGCTCGTACTTGTCTTGATCATGGCCGAGTTCCATGAGGAACTTCTTCATCCACAACATCTCTTTGCTTGCCTCAGTAGCGGCAATGTACTCAGCCTCAGTTGTAGATAGTGCAACACATTTATGAAGTCTTGATTGCCAAGAGACAGCTCCTCCGGCAAATCTCATCAAATATCCTGTAGTCGACTTCCTCGAGTCGGCGTCTCCCCCTAAATCAGAATCCGAGTAGCCTTGCAACTCGGCTTTGCCTTCTCCAAATCGGAGACATAAGTCGGTCGTACCTCAGAGGTACTTGAAGATCCATTTCACTGCTTCCCAGTGCTCTTTGCCGGGGTTTGACAAATACCGGCTTACCATTCCAACAGCATACGCCAAGTCGGGTCTAGTGCAAACCATTGCATACATCAAGCTTCTGACGGCGGATTGGTAAGGGACCTTCATCATTTCATCTTTGTCTTCATCAGATCTCAGACATTGCTTCTGGTTTAGCTTTATGTGTCCGGCTAGGGGGGTGCTTACTGTTTTGGCTTTGTCCATGCTGAATCTCTTCCAAATCTTCTCAATATATTTCTCTTGACTCAGCCACAGTAGCTTCTTCTGTCTATCTCGGATGATCTTGATTCCGAGAATCTGTTTTGCAGAGCCGAGGTCCTTCATTGCGAAGGACGAGCTCAACGCCTTTTTCAGGGCGGCTATCCTCGATTTGTCTTTCCCTACAATAAGCATGTCGTCAACATATAACAACAAAATCAGAAAATCTCTGGCCTCATACCTCTTCACAAATACACAGTGGTCGGCTTCAGTCTTCTCAAACTTATGATCAGTCATGAATGATTCAAACTTCTTGTACCACTGTCGAGGTGCTTGCTTCAAGCCATAGAGGCTCTTCTTCCACCGACATACCAAGTCTTCTTGGTCTGGAGCATGGAATCCTTCAGGTTGCTCCATATATATTTCTTCTTCTAAATCACCGTGAAGAAATGCTGTCTTCACGTCCATTTGTTCTACCTCGAGGTCCATTGAAGCCGCCATGGCTAACACGGTTCGGACCGAGGTCATTTTCACCACAGGAGAAAAAATCTCCTCAAAATCTACTCATTTCTTCTGATTGCAGCCTTTCACCACAATCCGGGCTTTGTATCTCGGCTTTTGCCCGTTCTCTTCATTCTTAATCTTGTAGACCCATTTATTTTTCAAAGCTCGTCTTCCTTTTGGCAATTCAGTCAGCTCATAAGTCTGATTCTCATGCAGAGACTTCATCTCGTCTTGCATTGCCTTTTCCCATTCTTCTTTCTCTGAGCTCTTCACAGCCTCATCATAACTCTGAGGCTCACCGTCTTCAGCAACAACGGTGTATTCATCAAATGGGTATCTTGTAGAGGGTCTTCTTTCTCGAGTTGGATATCTCGGCTGTTCTTCAGCTTGAGGACCCGGTTCATCATTTTCATCCCGGATCTCATCATCAACTCGGACCTCAGTGTCTTGGTCATCTTCAGCTTGTTGCTGATCATCATTTTCTTCATTTTCTTGATTTTCTCCCCCTGCTTCAGCTCGGACAGGAGGGATGGGTTCTTCATGTCTGACAGTAACCCGGACTTTGGGCTTCGAGATGTCATGAATGTTCTCATGCTCATGAAAGATCACATCTCAGCTTCTCACTATCTTCTTATTGATTGGATCCCAAAGTCGGAACCCGAACTCACATCTCGGCGAACCAAGATAAATGCATTATTTAGTCTTTGCATCGAGTTTGGCCCTTTCATCTTTAGGAATATACACGAAAGCTCGGCATCCAAACACTTTCAGTTGATTATAGGCCGCTTTCCGACCTGTCCAGACTTCTTCTGGAATTTCTCCTTCAAGTGGCCGTGATGGTGAGAGGTTGATTAAATCAACAGCAGTTTTGACGGCTTCTCCCCAGAATGATTTCGGCAATCCGGCATTGGATAACATGCTTCGGACATTCTCTTCAATAGTTCTGTTCATCCGCTCAGCCAGTCCATTCAGCTGAGGTGTCTTGGGGGGTGTCTTCTCTAGTCGAATCCCGGCCGCTCTGCAGTATGCATCAAATGGGCCGCAATACTCACCACCATTATCAGATCGTACCACCTTCAATTTCTTGCCAGTCTCCCTTTCAACCATAGCATGAAATTCTTTAAAGGATTGGAGTACCTGGTCTTTAGACTTCAACAAATATACCCACACTTTGCGGGAATGGTCATCAATAAATGAAACAAAGTACTGAGCTCCTCCAAGGGATCTTTCTGACATGGAGCAGACATCAGTATGGACGAGGTCAAGAATATTCCTTCGTCTTCTTGGTTGATCCGGTCTCACAAAAGAAACCCGGTGCTGCTTTCCAGCTAGGCAGTGCGTGCAACTCTCCAACGCTTGGCCTTTCAACCCAGTCAGTAATCCTTTCTTGTTCAGGATCTGTAGCCCTTTCTTGCTCATGTGGCTGAGGCGCTTGTGCCATAGCTCCAAGCTAGATTCATCTCGAACAGAATTGGCTTCTCCGCCATTGATCTTTCCTTGCATCACGTACAAGGAGCCTTCCTTCTTACCTCAGGCCACGACCAAGTTTCCCTTGGCCAGCTTCCATCTTACACTACCGAAGTAGTTCACTAACCCGGCATCATCAACTTTGCCTACCGAGATTAGGTTCAAACGCATGTCAGGAACATGCCTCACATCTTTCAACACAAGTTGGCATCCGACATCCGTGGTCAGAGTTACATCACCGACACCAACAATCTTGCTGGTCACTTGATTTCCCATCTTCACGACTCCAAAATCACCACCTCGATAAGAGGAGAAAAAACCTTTGTGTGGAGTAATGTGGAAGGAGGCACCGGAGTCAACAATTCAGGTGCAGTCATCATATGCAACATTCAAATAATTATCCTCACCAAGGAGGAATATCTCGGCATCCGGGTTGGCAGCCACCGCAGTGGTGCTCTTGTCTTCCCTCTTCTTGGGAATAATCTGATCCGGCTTCACAGAGCCGTTCTTCTCATCATTTTGTAGGGTCCAACAGTCTGGCTTCTTATGGCCTGTCTTTCCACAGTAAAAGCACTTCAACTCATATTTTGGCTTTGACCGACCTCTGGACTTGTCTCGTCTGTCACGACCTCTACCTCGGCTTTTGCTTCTACTGCGGGAGTCGGATTTCCCTTTGTTCTCAGCAACGTTGGCCTCAGACGTACTCGAAGTACCTCGTTCTCTTCTCCTGGATTCTTCGCCCAAGAGGTTGTCTGTCACGACATCCATCTTCAATTTTCCATCTGGAGTCGAGTTGTTCAGGGTCACCACCAGAGTATCCCAGCTTTCTGGCAGCGAGCTCAACAGCAGCAATGCCTGCAATTCTTCATCAATTTTCATATCAGCCTTTGACAGCTGATTCACAATACCTTTGTAGGTGTTCAGGTGTTCAATCATGCTCATGTCGTCCTTGTATTCAAGCTTAACAAGTCGGCGAACCAGGTGTGCTTTGTTCCTTGGAGTCTTCTTCTGAATCATGGACTCTAATTTCGTCCACAACTCATACGCGTTCGTGAATTCGGACACGTGCTCAAAGAGGCTTTTATCAATATATTTCCTGATCGTGGCAACCGCCTTCCGACTCAGGATCTCCCACTCCTTATCTGTTTTGCCTGCTGGTCTCTCATCAAGGATAATAGGCTCATGCAAATCTTTGCAGTAGAGATGATCTTCCATCATCGGTCTCCAATATGTGAAATTGTATGCATTCAACTTGAACATATCTCCATCATGAGTTATGCCACTGGTCTCCATCTCTTCTCCCTCAGAACCCGTCGAACTCGGGCTCTGATACCACTGTTGGGAAAAACTCGGTTCCCTCAAACTCGGCTCAGGGGCCTTTGTGCGGAAGTCAATCAACAAGATCCTGATCTCGGATCTCGGCAATACCTCGGCCTGAACTTCACCAGGTTAGGCAGCGCAGCGGAAAAAACAAAACGAAAACACAGGAGAGAGAGAAGAACACAACCAGATTTAACGTGGGAAAACCTTCTCCAATGAAGAAGTAAAAACCCACGGGACCTAGTCCAGATCAGAAATCCACTATGAAAATAATGGTTACAAATAATCAAATACACCAAGGTGGTGGTTAACTCAACCTCTCCAACAATGGTGATAATCAAACTACCCTAGAGATGTTTCACTCAAACTCTCTCTCTAGAGATCTTTCAAATGCAAAGCATAAAGCCTTGCTCAAACAATAAATAATTCTCTCAAATTTGTTCTCTCAAATCTGACCTAGCCTCCACCATCAACTAATGAGTATATATAGAGGAGGTGAAAATTAGGGTTAGGGTTTTTAGGAAACCCCTCAAATGGGCTTGGGCTTAGCATTGAAGGAGGAAGCCCAACATAAGTTATGTGATTTTTCACTAGCCACATCAATAAGATCAAATTTTAAGTCAAGCGAACAAATAACTTTATCCATCACATGCAGGGCGTCTTCAAGATTATTACCGTACCTCTTCATTTGATTAGTAATTGCTAAAACTCTTGTAAAATAATCATAAATGGATTTGGACTTCTTCATGAATAAAGATTCAAACTCACCTCTAAATGTTTGAAGTTTTTTTACATCGTCAACCCCTTAATAAGAATTTTGGAGAATCTCCTAAACATGCTTCGCCTTAGTTTCATGAGAAAATTTTTCAAACATGTTATCATGTAAGCTTGCAATAAGGGCGTGTTGATCCAATCAACATTTCCTTTGCAATTGGTTTCTTTGTGCTAGACTCAAAACTCTTCCAATATTCTTTGGTCCTCATAGCCATTTTCTATCATTTACGATGCATCTTGCGAGCCAATTATTTCCCTTATACGAATACATGAGTTATCAAAGTTTTCTTTTGAGTTTGGGAAACACAAGAGAGTAGGCGAAGAATTGGATTTGCTACTGAGCTTTAAAGTATATTCTAAGTTAGCAAAATTATATAATTACCATATTTACCTTTAGCTTTAATTTTAAAATAATTTTTAAACTTAAGAAAAAAGTCTTCCCAATCATGCTCCAATATACAAAAGTAATTTTTTTTTTGGTATATAAAAATTTAGATGAGATTAGATATCAGTATCTCATTAGGATTAGGGCAGACCTCTAATTTCTTTGAAGATTACTGATAGAAATTACAAAAATATTTATAAATGGATGAAGTACCTCTTTTTGAAAAGCAAACAGGAAACAAAAAAACAAAAAAAGAAACTAGGAACACCTCCTAGACCAAACTACTCCTACATAGTCCCTTTCAAGTTTGTCACGACAACCAGAAGGAGGCGAGTCAAACTCTTGTAAAGACCAATCAAAGGAGTAGGCAAAAGAGGCCATCCAATCGGCAACCCCATTCCCTTCCCTATGAATATGGGAAATTCTAACCCTCCAATTCCAATCCAGCATATTCCTTATGCGCAAGACCAAGATAGAGGCTGGATGATGAGAGCTGCACCCTTCTCTTATGTAAAACTGGGCTACTAAGGAATCACCTTCAAGCCAGACAAAACGGAAACCTTTCCTCCATGCAATCTCAAGCCCAAGGAGACAACCCCAAAGTTCTGCTAACAAAGCATTACCACAGCCAAGATTTTTACAAAAGCCAACAAGCCACCTTCCACTAGCATTCCTAAATACACCCCCACAAGCAGAAGCTTCTCCATTATTCATACTTGACCCATCCACATTGAGCTTAACCCAAGGGTCCGAAGGAAAAACCCAAGAAACTAATTTCTCTTTATTCGAGTTAGTCTCAAGACCAGCAACCCGAAGCGTGTTTTCTGACCAAGAAAAATCTTCACCATAGACCATAGCAGCTCTAAAAGTGCCATAAGCAGGAACAGAAGATCCCTGAAAAATTTTCTTATTCCTAGCTTGCCAAATGAAACAGGAAATGATACCAAACAGAAGAGGCCATGATGGCAAATTGGACCAATTACGATCCTCAGAGATATTGGACAACACTCATTGCTGAAGATTAAGAGAGAAAAAATCCTCCCAAGCCTCTCGCTTAACTGCAATCTCCCACACTTTTTTTGCTGCAATACAATCTCTAACCGCATGTAAGGAAGTTTCCGTAAAACAATTGCACAGATGACATATATCTGAACCCGCCATGTGCCGTCTGCAACGCCTTTCATTTGTCAAAATTTTATCTCCTAACAACAACCAAAGGAACGTACGAATCCGTTCAGGTCCATGCCACTGCCAAACGCGATTCCATGGTAAATTGGTAGATTCCTCGTTACCCCTGGATATGGCCATATAAGCGGACTTCAGCGAGAAACTCCCATCAGATGTCCTTGTCCACAAAATTCGGTCATGACCATTAACATCCGAAGGAGGAAGGATGTTATTAATACGAGCATTGACGTGATCGGGAAGACTATGCTGGAAAGCCCCCCACATCCAACTTCCGGAGGATGAGACAAGATCAGAGACCATTAGCTGATGATTTATCTGAGAGGGATCAGAAATAGCAGCATAGGATGAGAGTGCACCACAACCCGGAACCCACGGGTCATCCCAAAAATGAGTAGAATTTCCATTACCTAGCAAAATTCTGGAATGCTGTAATATCACAGGCCAAGACGAAACAATTGCTTTCCAAAGAGAGGAGCTATTCCGAGTAGCAGAAATATTAGGAACCAAATCAGACTGAACTTTATACTTGCTCTTTAAAACTCTAGCCCAAAGCGCGTCTGGATTAGAAAGGATCCCATAACCAATTTTCATAATAAAAGCCCTGTTAACTTCCTTCATTTTCCTCAGACCCAGCCCTCCATGATCTTTATCCATGCACAACTGATCCCACGCAACCAGATGAGGACGAGTAGATGCTCTATTAGAACCCCACAAAAACCTCCTAATATGTTTCTCAATATCATTGCAGATTCCGAGAGGAACAACAGAAACTTGCATTGTGTAGGCTGGAATAGCTGAGAGAACAGCTTTCGAAAGTGTAATTCTTCCTGCTAGAGAAAGACTGGTGTGGTTCCAGGAATTAATCCTAGATTGAACTCGATCGAGGATATGACTGAAAGCCGCCCTCCCAACTCTGCGATGATGAAGAGGAATACCCAAATACTTTCCAAGATCCACCGTCCTTGAGAAGCCCAACTCACCACTAAGTTCCTCTGCCAAAATATGATTCACATTGTGGGAGAAGAGAATTTTTGTTTTTTCATGGTTAACCTTTTGCCCAGAAGAAAGACAAAAATCATCTAGCACCTTGGAAATGGTTTGGGCCTGATCAAAGGATGCATCCGCACAAAGAATAAGATCATCCGCAAAAAAGAGGTGAGAAATGGGAGGAGCATTTCTCCTCAACATGATCGGCTTCCAGCACTTTTGCCTAACTGCATGGGAAATGAGATGACCAAGTCGCTCCATACAAAGAATAAATAAATATGGGGACAAAGGGTCACCCTGTCTAAGCCCCCTGGATGGGAAAAACTCCTGAGTTGTAGAACCATTCCAAAGAACATTCATCGAACAAGAAGAAACACACCACATAACAAGATTAATGAGGCTTGGTGCATTTTGGGAGATTTCAATTCTTATTTGCATGCAGCAGAAAAGGAGGGAGGTGGCCCGCCTGATTGGAGGAGTATTTATGATTTCCAAAATTGTATTATGAACTGCAATCTGGAAGACTTGGGTCATCAGGGGCCTACTTTCACTTGGCATAGAGGCAGATTGAAGGAACGTCTTGATAGAGTTTGTGCGAATGAGCAGTGGCAATTGTCCTTTCCTGACAGGGTTGTGACTCATCTTCCCTGCTATTGCTCGGATCATAGACCTCTTCTTCTCTGGGAGGGTCCTTCTCCTCACCATCCTGGAGGGAGCCGTCCATTTAGATTTCTGGCAGCCTGGCTCACTCATGAGGATTTCCCTGGCCTAGTGCAGGAGTGTTGGAATGGGAGTACAGGTTGGAGCACAGCTAGTGAAACTTTTCGATCGAATGCTTCTCACTGGCATAGGGAGTGCTTTAGGGAAGATGCCAAGCTTAAGAATAATCTTCAGGCGAGACTAAGGGGTATTGACCGTAGTCTTAGTCACCATCCTTGCCATGCTCTAGAAATTCTGCAGAAAGATCTTTGGCGTCAGTTGAATCTCATTTATATTCGGGAGGATCTTACTTGGTTTCAGCGGTCTAGGGCTAGCTGGTTGAAATATGGTGACCGGAATACGAAATTCTTCCATTCTACTACAGCTGCTAGGAGGAGGAGAAATCGTATTGATGCTCTGAAAAATGATGCGGGTGATTGGATTGGTGATCCCTCTATTCTGATGAATATGGCGGTGGAGTATTATCGTAATTTATTTAAAGAGGATAATACTGCTAGACCTGGGCTTCCAATTAGAGGCTATTTTCCTCACCTTGTGCAAGAGCACAACATTCATATTGGTAGCATTCCTTCGAATGAGGAGATTAGGAGTACAGTTTTTTCCATGGGACCTCACAAAGCTCCAGGGGTGGACGGTCTTCATAGTCTATTTTTCCAATCTCAATGGGATACTGTAGGAAGCTCTGTTTGTGATCTGGTGAAAGATGTGTTTAATAATCCCCAAAAAGTTCGGGATATTAATCAAACTCTTATTTGCCTGATCCCGAAGATAACTTCACCTCAATCCCTTAAAGATTTCCGGCCTATTAGCCTTTGTAATGTTATTTATAAGACTATTACTAAGCTTATTGCTAACCGTTTGAAATTGCAGATGGATAAAATTGTTATGCCTAACCAGTGTAGTTTCATCAAAGGAAGGCAAGGGACAGATAATGTAATTATTGCTCAGGAAATTATTCACTCTATGAGGTCAAAGAAAGGCGCCAAAGGTTGGATGATGATTAAGGTGGATCTGGAGAAAGCTTATGACAGAATTAGCTGGGACTTTCTCCGAGATACTCTTCAGGATGTGGGGATGAAGTACCTCTAGGCTCAAAACATTCAACTTTAACCACAATATTTAATGCACATATTAATCACAAGCATAAGAAATACTTCAGAATTATAACCTTAAGTAAGGATAAGTAGACATGAATGAGACCCAATTGGTGCAGCTCAGTTGGTAACTTGGCGCTGAGTTAGTGGGGTTGGATATGTGTTCGATTTCCGCTGAATGTATTCTAGGGGAGGGGGCTGAACCTTTAGCCATCACTGTTCTCTCGCACTCCGGATTAGTCCCATAGCCGGCTCAAAGAGTCGAAGCTCGTGGAGATACCGGAGGGAGCCAACTCGTCTCAAAGAGATAATTAGGGTTGGGTAACTCCAAAAAAAAAAAAGTAATTAAATCTTGTTTAATATTTTTATATTTCCAAAACTAATAACTTGTGTAAAGCGATCTGAATGTAATGTAATGCTATATGTTAAGATTGAATATGTGCGCGGTGTGGCACGCTTCATTACAATTTCATATGTAATTAACAGCATCTATGCGTGGTATTGCAGTAGGGTCCAAAATGTAAGGTAGCTCTCCTCCTGCCTTTTTCTTTAACTTTGGGCATAAAGATTTTCGGCATGCTTAAATTGCTGTAATTGAGAATGAAAGTTTTAAGAAAGTTAGGAAATGCAAGAGTAAAGTTTTGTAAAAGTATTAAAGAAATGAAGACCTTGCGGTGCTAAAGTTATTAATAACAAGTTAATTTAAGAATGTTCGCTTGTTCTTCAAGTAAAATTTATTGAACCCTTAAGGCATTTTTTATTTCATTGGTACGTTGTAATACTTAAGCATTTGTACCCTTGTTCTCTAACTTCTTTATTTATGCTACCATTACCATTCTTCTAAGTTTTCTTTTCTTCTTAATTTTTTTTCTGTCCTGTGTGTGTTTAAAAAAATACAAAACCAAAGTAATTTAATCTGAAGGGTATATTATATATCTGTTTTCCACTATAGATTTCAAGCATATTCATAGAAAAATATTATATGACATTTGTTGGTCGGGTTTTGATTTAAATCATTCATTTGGGGAAGAGGCCAGAGTGGAAAGCACAATGAGGCTTCGAGCTTACTTGAAGCAATGTTTTTGGTTGTGAAAACGTCAACAACACAACCTACATGTATATCGTTAAACTGGGCCTGCACATAGTCATATCAAACCAAAGTTGGATTTACAACATTTCTAATACGGAAAAGTTCTCTGACTAATGGATCAGATTACTCATAATTCTTACATTTATAGGCTGCAAATGCCAAAAAAAAAGCAATATCTCCAGTTCTGGGGCGAATTACCAAATATAAAAGCTCATATTTTCATTTGGACATTATTCAATTATAAATAAAAAAAATAATGTATCTACACCCCTCTCTAAAAAAATAAATAAATAAAAGAAAGGGAAGTGTTGATTCCAGTAGTAACGAGCTTATTCTCCTTAATTAGAGGTATTAAATTCGAGTTTTTGAAATGAAAAAAAGAAAAACCATTGCTAGAGATATATAAAACCATTAAAGAGACCTTCACCTAAAAGCTTAAAATTTTTGGTTAATTAATTTTTTACATGGTATCATAGCTTCGGTGTCACGAATTCGAACCTTACCAGCTCCACTTTCTCTCGTGATTATTAGTACATGTAGAATGAGCGTAATGCATCATTCATTTTTCAAGTTCAATAGGCTCTCGTATGAGAGGGCATATTAGAGATATATAAACCATAAAAAAGACTTTTACCTAATAACTTAAGCTTTTGGATTGAATTAATTTTTTACAACTGCTTCCAGGTCCAACCATGCTTGAACTGGATTAAATCATTTTGGATACTAAAATAAATAAATAAAATACTATTGTGGTATCTACAAAAGAACTTTGTTAATATCTTTTTTTTTTTGTACAACTTTGTTAATATCTTATGTTTAAGTTTTAAGTTTAAGTTCAATTTGTATATTTGAAAATAAAATCCATGTTTAGTCATCACAAAAGTGAGTAAATTTGATTCTTCAATGTATACCCTTTTAATTGTTTTGCCATTTTATTTCATCCAAAACTTAGATGGTACCGTTTTCACTGGGAATATATCAACAACAAAAACTTCGAAATGCGTCATTCTCTACCTACTACTTTTAGTGGGGAAGTTGGCCAGATATAATAAAATATTTCTCACCAACCGATTGCAATGAAGCTTCAAAAAGGAGATAGAGATGGTGTTTGCACGGAGAGAAACGAAGAAGCAAAATGGAAATGGCTAAGACAAACCAAACAGTGTTAGGGAGCACTTGGGGAATCAGAAACACCCTTCATTCTCTTGTAGCCATCTTAACCACTCTTCTAGTTGTCACTGCCATTTATCTAAGACAGGATGTACCACAATTATCTCAAAAAATAGATGTCTCCATTGACTCTTTCTCATCAAAATGTGACTTGTTCTCTGGTAAATGGGTTTTTGATAACGAATCTTATCCACTATACAAAGAGAAGCAGTGCACGTTCATGTCAGATCAGTTGGCTTGTGAAAAGTTTGGAAGGAAGGATCTTAGTTACCAGAATTGGAGGTGGAAGCCCCACCAATGTGAACTACCTAGGTGTCTCTGTCTTTGTCTCTCTGCCCCATGATATTTTTTAATATTGATTGTTATAGTTTATAGTTTATACCTACGTGTAAGATATACTTATTAATCAGGTTTGGCTATGTTTTTGAGCTTTGTGGAATGTGGTTCTTTCTATGTTAATAAGGTTCAATGCCACAGCATTGCTTGAAAGGCTAAGGAACAAGAGGCTTGTGTTTGTGGGGGATTCACTCAACAGAGGCCAATGGTTTTCCATGGTTTGCCTTGTTGATTCTTTACTACCCCCAACTCTCAAAACCATGCATTCCATTGCCAATGGTTCACTAAACATTTTCAAAGCTAAAGTAAGTCTTCATCCTCATGAACTTATTCTTGTTTCTTTCTTTTATTTTACCATGTTTCAAGAATTGAAAAATAAGAGGGAAACTGTATATTAGAGACGGATTAGAGAAATGTTACTTGCACATAAGTAACACATAATCTCACATACCATTTTTTTTAAGGTTTTTCACTCAAACCAATAAAGAGGGAGAAGAAATATTTCAAAAAATAATTTCTTAAAGATAAAAAAAAAAAAACACATTCCGAGCTATCTGTATAATTATCTCACCAAGTAACACAGTTTTTTTTTTATTATTATAAATTAGACAATCTTATTAGTAACATGTGTAACTATTTATATTGCTAAAAGTTGGTTAATTAATTGACTCATTTAATCAAGGAATACAATGCAACCATTGAGAACTATTGGGCCCCATTACTAGTAGAATCAAACTCAGATGACCCAGTAAATCATAGGGTACCAGAACGGACTGTGAGAATCAGGGCCATAGAAAAGCATGCAAGGTATTGGACAGATGCAGACTTTCTGGTTTTCAACACTTACCTCTGGTGGAGAAGGCCTATAATGAATGTTCTGTAAGTGCAATTAATTAACTTAACCATCACTTTCTTGATCCACTTGCAAGTCAATAGAACCACCATATGACATGATTGTTTTATGATATACTATTTTCAATCATACATTCATTTATTTAATTATATATATATGGTACTCTGCTTTACAAATTTATTTTTGATTGTGACAATTTTAATTGAACAATTAGGTGGGGATCATTTGGAGACCCAGATGGGATTTACAAAGGAGTTGAAATGTTGAAAGTGTATGAGATGGCCCTAAGGACATGGTCCGATTGGTTGGAAGTGCATGTCAATCGTAACAAGACCCAATTGTTCTTTGTTAGCATGTCACCTACTCATGAAAGGTATCCACAGAGCAAGTCTATTATTTGATCATATTGATATATATGGTAACAATCTATTAGGACAAGTGCCCTCTCCACAAGGAGATGCATGCATTTGTGTTAAAAGTAAAAAAACAGGGGTGACAGCAGTGGCGGAGCCAGGATTGAAAGGGAGAAGGGGCGAAAATTAATTTTTTGTCCTGTTTAATATCAGTATTTTTTTTACCTATTGACCTCGTAGGAACTCATTTAGGTAATTTTTTACCAAAATATTAACATTTAACAACATTTGAAAGATTAAAAAAATGTATTATTGATCGGATCCAATAGACATAAAAAGTAGTTTATAGCAATAATTAAAAAAAGTGCCTTAACTAAAACAATGTTTTTAACTACATTTTTTAAAAAATAAATAAATAAAAGACTGCAACCAAGTTGTCCTAAAAAGTGAATATTTTAAGTTAGATCAAACTCATTTTCTCTATATGAAACCATTATACAAAGAGAAACACAACCATACAAGTGAAAAGAGAGCAAAAGGGTGGCAAAAAGACCAAAGCCTTTATAACCAAAACATAGCATATGAAAATAAAAAGGAAAATGCAGAAAAGGTTACACATAACACACACATATTAAGTGAAGTGGAGGTAAATTTCAACTTGAATCTCAAACCAGAACTTCCAAAAGAAGTACATTTAGCAATAACAACAGTACTATGTTTGGCCTTCGACTGCATTAATTTCTTTTTTCAATTTTTTTTTGGGGGAAGGGGGGCGGTCGCCCACCCTAACCTCCCCTGTCTCCGCCCCTGGGTGACAGGTCACAATCATAAAGTATCAATTTATCAGCAGGGAATATTTGAACACACTAATTTAATCATAATATTCTTTATTATTAAGTCACTTACTCACATCTAGGGATATAAATGAACGAGATGACTTATGAGGGGTCTATGTCAAGTTAAGTTTCACCTATATATATATATATATATATATATATATATATATATATATATATAGGGGCAGGATATTCTTACACCGGTGTAAGAGTTAGAAGTCTTACACTCAATCTTGATCATTGATCCACTTGTATCCAATGACTCACATTACTAAAAAATTTGAACCCTTAGATATAAATGGGATCAACGGACAAGATTGAGAGTGTAACTTACACTGGTGTAAAATGATCCTGACCCATATATATATATATATATATATAGTAAAATAACCTTAAAAAAACATTTAAAAAAATCTACCATACGGCACTATTGTGCATATCCAATTACTCAAAAACCAAAAAATGAAACTAAATATTAGTGCATGAGTATAAATCAAAAGCTATATAATTATACTAGAATCAATAAACATATTGTATTTGTAATACAAAAAAATTACAGGGCTGAGGAATGGGGAGCAGCTAAGGGTGACAATTGCTACAAAGAAACAGATATGATTGCAGAAGAGGGGTATTGGGGGAAAGGGTCTGATCCTAAAATGATGCGTGTGGTGGAGAAGGTGCTTGATGATTTGAAAACCAAAGGTTTAAATGTTCAAATGCTTAACATCACACAACTTTCAGAATACAGAAAAGAAGGCCACCCCTCTATCTACAGGAAGCAGTGGGAACCTCTAACACAAGAACAGATATCAAATCCAAATAGTTATGCAGATTGCATACATTGGTGTCTCCCTGGAGTTCCTGATGTATGGAATGAGCTCCTTTATGCCTATATTTTCCATAAATGACAAACATTATTTGACATTACAAGCTTGGAAAATAGTACTTGTAAAAAATAGCACGTGTATTAATTTATACAACACTAAAAACAGCACAATAGCAAAGCATGTACTTTCCTTTTTTCCTTTAATTTGTTTAAGCGACAACACTAGAAGCCAAAAATATTCCTAAGCCTAACCTTGCTCGTTTTAATATACATCATAAATATATTATATTATTAAAAAAATTAAAAGGCTAACCTGCAGGTTTTTAGACGAGGCTTTTTAAAGTGGGTCTATGACTTAATTTTTAAATGAACTTTTTTAAAAGTCTAAACCTGTTCTATTTAGAAATAGAACAGGCCAGGTCAGACCTAAGGTAAGCCAGACCGTAGACTCCTAATAGGCTACCTGACCCATTTAAATCCCTATTCGTCGTTTTTAATTATCAAATCATTGTGTAACAAAATAATAAATTGAATTATAATCAAAATAGTGCTAATAAATTAAATTAGAAACAAAAATAATAAAAAATAAATATAATTTGAACTTGTATTATCCTTATTAGTTACTCGCAAATATACATAGCAATCGAAATAGAACTCTGTGACTATCAATTATGTTACTTAAGGTTATAACATGACACCATGGTTTCCAAAGATAGCTGTATCATCTGTATTGCTGAAAGGAAATGTCGTCCGTTCAAATAAAAATAATTTAATATCATTAAATTTTTTATTCTATATTATTATTATTATTATTACACAAAATGCTAACTCACCAACTCCCATCGTCATGGTATGCTTTGTTATAAAACTCTATTAGAGCCTAAGGTCTAAATCACGCTTGAATGACTTGTGTGGTATCTCGGGCTGTTGAATCAAACGAAAGTTGCCTACTCTCAGGTGTGAAAGGTGTCGATGACAGATTGACATCCCTAGTCTTACATACGAATCATGAAAACTTGGTTCCGCTATAGTTCCATCTTACATGGATTGTACACGACTGAGTAGGGCTAGGCACTATGTGATAGAAGCTTAGAAGTGTTAATGGGTTGTATCCAAACAAGCAAAAAAGAAGTGCTCATGAGCAAGCCCATTATTACCATCGTCCTTTGAGATTGATACCTTTTAGCAGCACCTTTTTCCCTTTTGTGGGTGTTTTGATGATCTCCTATTGCTTGCGAAATAAACAAAAAAAAAAAAAAAAATCCTCATGCAAAGTTACTTTAAAGGCCATGAAAATAATGTACTCCGAAGCAAGTTTGCGCATGCTACACCTATTGCAAGCCCATGTTATCCACCACCAGTGGCCCATGCACTTAGCAACCATGCCTTTTGCAAAAGCATTATTCATCTTGGTGAGAGCTATTTTTTGGTTAAGACCCTTTCTCCATAAAGTATATATCAAGCCCTATGTCATTATTTTTTCTCTTGTAAGACTACGAGAACACTGAACATGAAATCGCTTGACAAGCTAGCTCATGCGTTGATTCTACAACCTTTAATGCAAATATCATACATCTAAGTCTTGAAATTCAAAGAAATATATATATATATATAAATAAATAACAAAGCCATTAGCATCACCAAGATGTAACATGTTTATAAGCTTGAACTTTGAAATAACTTCAGAGACATTTTTTTTTTTTTGAAATAACATGCCTATTTTGAAAGGAAGAAGATATGATATTCATAGGCATAATTAAACTGCATATGACATTTAACAGCAGGCTAGGCAGTGTCTGTTGCTGGTTGGGTCACGCCAAACTTCACCAACAGTTTAGTCAGGGTTTCAGGGGAGCAAACTTGATACTTGACTTTTGCAGTGGGTGAGAGAAAAATCTCTGCAAGTTCAAGCTTATCTGAGGTAAGACTTGTGCTGTCCATAGTTTTACTTAGTACCTTCAGTGCAAGTTGAACTGCTTCTTCCCTTGTGATATCATCCTTATAGTCCTGTTTTAGAATCGACTGTGCTGCCTGGTTGTTGGCACCAATAGCTGCAGCTTTCCAACCACCATAATTCCCACTTGGGTCACTCGTGTAAAGTTGAAAGCCAAAATTTTTGTCCCATCCTGCAAACAAGAATGAGACTCCAAATGGCCGAAGACCACCAAATTGTGTGTAACCTTGCTTGGTATCACAAAGAGATTGAACCAACTGCTCAACAGGCATTGGCTCTTGGTAAGCAAATGAGTAACGTTGCGCTTGGACCCTAGCAGTATTGATTAGGATGTTGGCATCAGACATAATCCCAGCCACGGCACATGCAACATGATCATCGATCTTGTACATTTTCTCAGTGGAAGTTGAGGTTTGTAGCAGCTTGGATGTTACTTTCTTTTCACCAACTAGAACAACCCCATCTTTTGATAAGATACCTATTGCAGTACCAGCATTCCCAATGGCCTCCATTGCATACTCCACTTGGTAAAGTCGACCTTCAGGGGAGAAGATTGTGGTACGGCTATCATATCTTCGAGACATATTGATCTCTGAGTATCTGGATCAAAGCAAAGATTAAGAAAAGGAGAGGAATGAATATAAAGTATTTGTAAGGTAAAAGAAAACAAATGAAAAGTACTAAGGGAGAATTTGAAAAAAGGCACTGCTGCTGACAAAAAAAGGCACACCTATATGTACCAAAAAAAAACACCTGAAGTAATTTTTATATGTATTATATTGTCTTGAAATAAATTAAATGATCACTTAGAGTCATTACTCTTCCTCTACGGATTTTTTTCTATCAAGAGTTACTTTTTAAAAATGCTCCCATGAATTTATTTAATACTTTTATCTCTACATAGCTGCAAGCACAATAGAAAATAATAAACTTTAAATAGAGTAGAACAAAGGAAACTTGGGCTAAGTAACAATAGACTGATCTATATTCCTCTCTATAGTGTTCTTAGTCTGAATTAAAGATAAAAGCACCATTAAGAAAGAATAAGAGATAAGTCCATGATTTATGATAATTCCAGATACAATTAGGAAAACTTAAAGCAAGATTGAAGTATATGACAACAACATCATGACTATAATTCGAATTCACATGTAAAACAAGCTGTAATTCTAGTTAGACAACCATACACTCACAGGCTAAGACAATTCTGTCTCGACATCATTCATCTCAGAAACAATCTGTCAATTCAAAAAAACAAAAAACAAAAACAAAAACAAACAGTTGTGGCACTCTGAGGCCACAAAAAACAGTTGGGGCTTTATCTCTTCTCTTAAAAGTAAACACATTACATTTTGAGAATCACGAGTTAGACAAATCTGTGCCAAGAAAAAATGAGACAGAAGCAATCTCCCAGAAAATATGGCAGTAATGTATTACCACCAACTTAGAAACTCTGAAAAAGTCAGCTGTTCAAAAAGGTATAGTTATTATTAGTCATTATAGAAATCACTTGAGAGCATATGTTCGATCCTCTCCAATACCGTCTTTAGGAGAGGTTTAAAACCTTAATCCCGGAACCCTTCCCCGAATCAGATTAGTCACAAAGCGATGAATTGATTGGAATATCTCCACAAAAAAAAAAAAAAAAATCACTTGAAAGATTTTGCAGCCCCAGAGAGCAAATCAAAGCGACAGCGACCACAAATCTAATTTCCGCTAAACCACACGACAATCTCAATAGTAAGTTTGATGGGTGCTGAAACCACTATCACAATGTAAAAAAATTGAGAAGCAGGGATCATATATATATATATATATATATATATATATATATATATATATATATATATCTAGCATAACTAAAGCTTGAAATCACCACTCAAAATGGATCAGGGATCCAAAGCAAAAGAACATAAATTTAGATGAAAATTATTTCCTTTATTAATAAAGAGTAAACCCCTAAATTATTCCCTCATAAATTTGGAGGTAGACATAGTAGACCTTGAGAATGCAAAAACCCCACCAAAGTCCTTAAGGAAGGAGGCACTAGACACACATAGTGAAATTTTTTAATTCTCCAAAGTTCATATTAGTTTAGTAGGGTTTTGCTTTTGCAACTAATAAATTATCATCCAAGTTCTACAAATCAATTTTCAACCTCTCCAAGAGACCCACAAAACTGAATCGTTTTTTTAAAGGAAAGCAAAGGGAAAGTTGTAAACTTTCAACCTAAAACTAACAGAATTGAAATGGGAAATACTACATTACGAGATGAAACCGAGAAACCACAAGAACAGCAAAATATATATGGTAGCACTGTCAGAACAAAAAAAAAAATATTCACGAAATTTTAGACAAACATCACGCAGAGATAAATTGTGGCGTTCAATTATCCAACAGAATTTTTTTTTACCAAAATTGAGAAGACGATCGGAGAATCGCGGGGCGAGAGAACTAAAAAGCACCTTGTAAAGTTGAGGAATGAAATACTGAATACTAAAGAGAGAGTGTACCCAAAAGAGAGAGGTTACAATTTGAGGGAAATATATTAATTATAATTACATTTCATTAAATATAAGCAGAAATTTAAAATAATTAAAAAACATAGGGGTGTTAGTAGGGGTGTAAATGAGTTAGGCCGGCTTATAGGGGCTTACGGCTTAACGTATATTAGACTAGACGTTGCCTATTACAAATAGTAAAATAGAACAGGCCTGAGCTTTTAAAAAAATCTATTTAGAAAACAGGTAACACCCCTTTTTTTACATGTCGGGCCTATAAGTCTACAGGCCGGCCAATATCATATTATTTATTTTAAATAAAATAAATAAATTATTATTTTAATAATTTTGAATAATAAAATAATATTATGTTAGTTATTCTTTTAGTTGTTGAAGTTTAATAGGCTTAAACAGGCTAACAAGTTTAGATTAAGGTTTTTATTTTTTAAATATAGGTCAGATCAAACTTGTAATTTAGGGTCTACACAGGCTAAAAGACCAGACTAGACCCAATGTGTTTTAGACAAGCTTGACCTATTTAAGCCAAAGCCTAATCTAGCCTAGCCTATTTACACCCTAGATGTTAGTTGTGAAGAAAAACTTAGCCAAAGCAAACCATTTAATTTCTACACATTGAAAAAGGGAAAGAATTTTTGTAAAGTTATCTTTTGTAAGTTCAAAATGACATCGTTTTTTTTTTTTTTTTAATAAAAAATGCAGGGCTAAGTCCAAAAAATCTAAACAGAGAGACGCTGCATGTTTAAAATCACATGCTCCATCAACAATGTCGTTCGGGGATGAAAATTAATATATTTTTGTAATTCTAATATATCGCAAGATTATATTAGTCTTTATCATTATAATTTTTTAATTTTATAACCCAAAACAAAGTCGTTTTGAGCTCACTGAAAATAATTTTATCTAAAAATACTTTGATTTTAATCATTAAACCTAACCCATCCAAATTGTTTTGAATTGGATTGGAAATGTATCTTTATTAATTTGATTGACATAATATTTTACGATGTTTCACAAACTTAGGTAACTACGTTCAAATTTGTATATATTATATACTATTCTTATAAATGATTAAACAAATTTTACTTTGATAATGCATTTGAATGTTATTTTTTACAATTTTACTTAAACTGTACTTTACATTTACAAATTAATTCAAAGTGTTTTTGAAAGTTAAAGTTGCATTTCAAACTTCAAGAAAGAAACATTACTTTAAAAGTAAAAACTCTACAAGTTTATGCTCCTTGTATCCGCTCTTCTTGTTTTCTTTTTGTCTACTCCTGTTGGGGAAAGGTTACAGAGAATCATCAAAACAAGGACATCAACACTATCTAAACTGTTTTATAACCTTGTAATTCTACTGCTTGTCATACACGCACACATGTATATAGCTATCTTGTCTCACACGCACACATTGTTGGAACATAGTCCTTATTTACAAGAATTGAAACAAACGAAAGACTAAAGAAAATTACATGATAATTTCCCTTCAGCTAGGCCTCAACCTTAGAATTCTGTAATTTTGCCCTCCATGGTGTTCATATACAAAATCAAGCTGAGGAAAGATTTTGTAGAGCAAATCATCCACATGCTTACTATACCACAGCCTCCATCTCTTCCAGAGAATAAGGGGAAGGATAACAAATCCAAATCCAAAAATGAATCCCAACTCAACACTTAAGAAATTCCAATCAATTGAACCATGTGTATTAGAAGCTGGAGATGGTGGTGACAACTCTTGTGCTGTATCATCATTGCCACAGTTCTTGGTTAGTGGAGGTCCACATAACCCTTCATTGCCTTCAAAGGAATCTGCTTCAAAAGACTGAATTTGAGTACCTGTTGGAATCTTCCCCACCAAATGATTAAAAGAGAGATTCAAAACTGAAAGGAAAGATAAACTTGCAATCTCTGTGGGAATCTCTCCACTCAAATTGTTATTTGACATGTCTAAGGACTCAATCTGCTTCAGATTTCCCAAAGATTTTGGGATATGGCTGGAGAAAGCATTGTGTGACAAGTTAAGAACATTCAATGCTCTTAAACTCATGAGCTCTTCTGGTATTGGACCTTCAAAATGGTTGGAAGAGAAATCCAAGGAAGTGAATGCAGCTTGAATTTTGACCAACTTCATTTGCAAGCCTTTGTTGACATTAGTAGCTGAATCAAGGTATGCTCCTCTATCTTGGAATTGGAAGGTATTGACAAAATAAGCAAACAAATTTTCAATCACTGAAGGAGGTACTGCTGCTTCTGCTTTGGCAAATTTCATGAGAAGAGTTTTGTCCATGGTTGCCAACAAATCCTTCAAACGCACAGAGTTGGTGTCATACAAATAAAAAAATAAATGTGTTCCTTCATCTTTATCACCCTTCATTGCTGTCCAACTTTGCAAGAGTGATCCTGGTAGTGTACCTGTGAAATTATTGGAGGCTAGATCAACAATATGAAGCATGTTCCAATTACCAACGCTATGTTTGCATCCAATGGGACCATGGAGTTTGTTTGACCTTAAAATCAACACTCTAAGGTTTGAAATATTCCTTAAGAAGTGTTGCTGTACATAGTATAGAAGTCCCACATTGAGTGTGTCTCTTTGTATTCTTCAATTGGTTTGCTATATAATAGCACCAATGTTGTGTAGTTTAATATAACAAGGATTACAATGAATACCTCTTGTCTTTTGGTGATTAACATGGTATCTAGAGCCTAACAAGAGGAATCCTAATCCGCGTTTTTTTTTTTTCCGGTGGACCACTGTCTGCTGAGTAAAATTTTTTTATTTTTTTTTCCCCGGAAACAGTCATATCTGTCAGTTTCTGGCTTCCATATATCGTCTACGGACTTGTTTGATCACTGCCGCCATTAGGCACCACTGTCCACCGTCGTTCACCGCCGTTGACCGCCGTCCACCGCCGTTGACCGCCATCCACCGCCGTTGACCGCCGTCTCCGGCGAATTTTCCGGCGAGTTTTTCGGTGAAACCCATATCGATCTGATCGCCACGAGAAGGCGCTCCTTTCTGTCCAGGACCCATCCTCCGATCCTCCTACACGCGCTCTCACGCGCGTCAAACAGCGGTTGCAACCCGTGGTTGGCCGTCGGACCACTACGGCCCCCTTCGTCTTCTCCTTGCGCACTTGGATCTGTCCTCACTTTGTTGTTTCGGCTTCCTACGGTGTCTTTTCCCTTGCTGGTCACTATTCACAGGCGGTTCTTTGCTTTTCGTTGCTGGTTCCATCGCTGGACTCTGTTTGGTCTACGTTGCTTCGCATTCCACCTAAGACTTCTATGGAGCCTGCAGTATCTGCTCCCTCTTCAATTGACCGATCTGCCCTTGTCTCCAAGGGTTTTGCACGTGGAAGCAAACCCTCTACGAGACGCTTTCTCTGCACTCATTGCAAAAAGCCGGGCCATACTATTGATCGTTGCTGGGATCTTCACGGTCGCCCTCCTCGCTCCGCTCATTTTGCTCAGACTACTGTTCTTGCCTCGGACTCTGCCTTGATTGCTGGATCACAGCCACCTCCTGGTACCACTGCCTCTAGTGCACACACGGGTAATTCCTTTGATGGTGTTTCTCACTCGCCCTCTCTTGGTCCATGGATTCTCGATTCTGGTGCATCTGACCATATTTCTGGTAATAAGTCTTTATTTACCTCTCTCTGTACGTCTGGTCCCTTGCCCAGTATCACTATGGCTAATGGGTCACTGGTTCAGTCCCAAGGGATTGGCACTGTTCTCCTTTTTCCTTCTATTCCCATTGAGAATGTGCTTTATGTTCCTCATTCTCCTTTCAACCTTATTTCCATTAGTCGCTTGACTCAATCCCTTGACTGTATTATTTCTTTCACTAAAGAGTCTGTCATTTTGCAGGATCGGAGCTCGAGGAGGACACTTGGCGTCGGATCTGAGTCCAATGGCCTTTATCAGCTTTCAACTTCTGTTCCAGTGTGCTCTGTTGTGGATTCTCCGCTTACTATCCACGCTCAGTTGGGTCATCCAAATCTTGCTAAGCTCCAGAAGATGGTCCCACGTTTCTCATTATCTAGTTTGTCTTGTGAGTCGTGTCAGTTAGGGAAGCACACTCGTAGTTCGTTTCCCGATCGTGTCAGTCGTCGGTCTTCGTCTCCTTTTGCTTTAGTTCATTCAGATATTTGGGGTCCTAGTCGTACCGTTTCCACTATGGGGTACAGATATTTTGTCACTTTCATCGATGATTATTCTCGATGTACTTGGTTATTTTTAATGAAAAATCGGTCTGAATTGTTTTTTATTTTTAACAAGTTCTTTAATGAAATCCTTACTCAATTTGGTGTTTCGATTCGCATTTTTCGAAGTGACAATGCTCGTGAATATTTGTCTCATCAGTTTCAAACCTTCTTTGCATCTCACGGTATCCTTCACCAGACATCATGTTCACACACCCCTCAACAGAATGGCGTTGCTGAACGCAAGAATCGTCACCTAATTGAGACTACTCGGACACTTTTGTTACATGGTCATATCCCATTCCAGTATTGGGGCAATGCTGTCCTCACAGCTTGTTATCTCATTAATCAGATGCCTTCCTCCGTACTTCATAATCAGGTACCACATTCTGTGTTGTTTCCCCATCAACCTTTGTACCCACTCACTCCTCACATCTTTGGTTCTACTTGTTTTGTCCACAATCTCAGTCCTGGTCTTGACAAGTTATCTGCTAAGTCACATAAATGTATTTTCCTGGGTTACCCTCGCTCACAAAAGGGTTATTGTTGTTATTCTCCTAGTCTTCGTCGTTACTTTGTCTCGGCGGATGTTACATTCTTTGAGTCTATTCCATTCTTTGACTCCTCCTCCCATCCCAGTGATTCTGTTGCTACTCAGCTACCTTTACCACCTGTTTCAGTTCACTATATACCTTCACCATCTCCTTCTTTCGATGTCCCCGTCCCTGTTCCCGCCCCTGTTCCCCCCTCCAGGTCTATCATCGTCGGCAACGTCCCCCTGTTCCCCAGGACCCTGCCCCCATTGTTACTGAGGCTCCTGTGGACTCACTTCCATCATCATCTCCTCTGGCAGCTCCGATCCTTCCGTCTGACATTGATGTGCCCATTGCACTCCGGAAAGGTACTCGTGATTCTCGTCCCCCTCCCAGGTATTTAGTAAATTTGAGTTATCATCGTCTTTCACCATCCCATTTTGCTTGCCTCTCTTCTCTTTCTTCTGTATCTGTTTCTAAGACTACAGGTGAGGCGTTATCATATTCTGGTTGGCGACAGGCCATGATTGATGAGATGAGTGCACTTCATAGTAGTGGTACCTGGGATCTGGTTCCCCTTCCCTCTGGGAAGTCTGTTGTTGGCTGTCGATGGATATACACGGTTAAAGTTGGTCCGGATGGTCAGGTGGACCGTCTTAAGGCCCGCTTGGTGGCTAAAGGTTATACTCAGATATTTGGCCTTGACTATGGTGACACATTTTCTCCCGTGGCAAAAATGACTTCTGTTCGCCTCTTTATTACTATGGCAGCCATTCATCACTGGCCTATGTATCAGCTGGACATAAAGAATGCTTTCCTCCATGGTGATCTGCGGGAAGAGGTTTATATGGAGCAACCTCCTGGGTTTGTTGCTCAGGGGGAGTCTAACCTAGTTTGTCGTCTCCGAAGATCCTTGTATGGTCTAAAGCAGTCTCCCCGGGCTTGGTTTGGAAGGTTTAGCACTGTTGTGCAGCAGTTTGGCATGACTCGAAGTGAGGCTGATCACTCAGTCTTTTACAGACACTCTGATTCAGGTTCTATTTATTTGGTAATATATGTTGATGATATCGTCATTACAGGTAATGATACTCATGGCATAACTCAGATAAAACAACATTTGTGCCATCATTTTCAAACAAAGGACCTTGGAAGACTCCGATATTTCTTAGGGATAGAAGTGGCCCAATCCAAAGATGGCATTGTACTA
Organism: Gastrolobium bilobum; assembly: GCF_033153095.1. NCBI lineage: Eukaryota > Viridiplantae > Streptophyta > Magnoliopsida > Fabales > Fabaceae > Gastrolobium > Gastrolobium bilobum. Next base: position 77,614 of record NW_026896110.1, read on the forward strand.
TCACAGAGAAAATATGCTATGGATATTCTTGAGGAAACAACATTGTTAAATGCTAAGCCCGTTGATACTCCTATGGATCCAAATGTCAAGCTTTTACCAAATCAGGGGGAGTTATTTTCTGATCCAGAAAGGTATAGAAGATTGGTTGGGAAACTGAACTATCTCACAGTTACTCGACCAGACATTTCCTTTGCAGTCAGTGTAGTAAGTCAGTTCTTGAATTCTCCCTGTGAAGATCACTGGAATGCAGTAATTCGTATCCTCAAGTACATCAAGACTGCTCCTGGCAAAGGTCTTCTTTATGAAAACAAAAGTCATACTGTAACATCCCCGTCTCGAGCCGGTTCAATTAACATACATATGATAAAACAGAAAACAGCGGAAGACTTAACTTACGAAAATACGAGTTAACTTTTTCTTTTTCTACTTTAATTCTTACTCGGGGTAAACGAAAATCGGGCAGAGTTTCCTCTATAAATCGGACAACCGGGGATTTTCCAATCCCTCTCAGAAGCATTTCCTGATAAACAATTTATACAGCATAGTAATCCAGAAGTACCAGTCATGCAGATACAATCAGATACCCATCCATGGGCTCATGCAAAATATGGCTTCGTGCCACTATCCTAATCAACATGCAATCCAATACGAAATCATAAACTGAATAATACATCATCATATGACGTGCCTGAATACCCAAATGTACATGCATCCAAGTGACAGAAATGTATAAAACATATACAGGCCATATACAAAATAAAGGATCAATATCGTGATCCATCAAATGCGGAAATACTAAAAGACATCAAACACTCCAAAAGGTAGTAGCCTACAGCCACTCAAAATCCGATCTATCAACTGCCTCAGCCACGTGTCGTGTCCCTGCCTAGTGAGGACTCACCGGGAATCTGGGCACCTGAAAATATGTCCCCAAAGAGGGGTGAGATTACAAATCTCAATAAGCTCCAGGTTTATAGAGAATTCTTCATACCCCTGGCTCACTCCTGCATGAAAGTCAGATACAGAGTATACAAATACAACATATAACAGATATCATAACAGAACAGAGCATATATCCATATCATATCAGAGATGTGCGTCGTCATTCCCAAGGGAGGACCCCAAGCGGAAATCAACGCACGTGTTCCCGAGGGAGGACCCCAAAGCGGAACCAGACATATCAGAGGCGTACACCATCAGTCCCGAGGGAGGACCTCAAAGCGGACATCCGGGTACTATACAATCAATGGCTAGAGATTGTTACAGAAATCATATTACAGAAGTCATATCAGAGCAAAACATATCATGTTATCAAATAACTCTATATGAATGCATCTATACAAAGCATCTAAATCACAGTCATACAGTCCAACCATAGTTCACTAACCATGGTGGAGCACTCAAGCAGGAAAAGACTCCTTAAACATAGAGCTTACCTCTTGAAGCTTTACCAATACGCTTACTTGTAGAACAAGTTACTTTTATCGCTTCAAGAGATTTCCGATCCTTCTCAATCCCTAGGCACACCTAGAGAATAATTTACAATGCATCAATAAAATGATGCAATACCATGATTATTTCATAAGCATACATTTTATCGCTTATTTTCCTTTCTTTATATTTTTGCCAATTCTATGCCAATACACAAGTCTAGACCTCTATACACCCGTTGGCGTTCTTTAATTTAATCAAGCATTTACTTAAGAATTTTTCACATAAATCATGCTATTTTTCTTTAAAAGTCGCGGGAATACCCTTAGGGACTCAAGCTATTTTTCAACCATTTGTCAAAGCATTTCACTTCTTAGCTCATCCATTGGTATATTAAAATGCAACACATTTTATTAGAATAAAATGTAACCAATATATATATATACCCCTAAACATCCTATAGTTCGAAACATAGAGCAAGTATTTGTAGGATTTTTTTTTTTTTTTAACTTTGGCATTTCCACCAATTTATCCATTTACACTACATTCCAACATATTTTACCTTTTCAAACATACAATAAAAATTTGCATGATGAACCCTATATAACCCATGAAGGCCGAACCTAGGGGGAAAATACAATAGGGCTTTTCAATTATTTTATCACATGTGGATACTTACTCAACACTATAACTTCCTAAATAACAATAATCCATCATAATTTTCACATTCTATACTACTTTATTTCCTACCCAACCATGCTCATGACTTTCAAAACATTATTCACACTAATAAAGCCATAGGGTTAGAGTTTTGTTACCTCCAATGAACTACCCAAAGCCTAGAAGGCCTTCACCAAGCAAAGCTCCCTCCAAAAATCCATTTTTTCTTCTTGGTGAATAGTAGCTCGAATTTGGGGAAGAGAAGAACTCTTCACACACTCAACAATAGCTCAAATTGATGGGTGGAATGGGTTCATTAGGTGGTTTACAAGCAATCTCATGTGGTGGACTTTGTGTTTTGGTTGAAAATTGATGGAGAAATCAAGCAAAATCAAGCCAAAACCCTAACCCCCCCCCCCCTTAGGTGATGAAGAGCTCGGTTTTTTGAGGGAAGGGAGGAGAGAGAAGCTGAGGTGAATAGTGATCTTAAGTCACTTAAGGTCCTTATAAGCACATGTGGCTTTTAACAGATGTTTTTCTTTCGCGTATGTTCACTTAAACTGACCCGGAACCAACTTAAAGCTACAAACATATTTTTATTTTTCTGAAATCATTTACATTAATTTTTATTTTCTAAGAAACAATATTTATAATTCACAGTATGATTTTTGCACCGTTTTTAATGAAATGCACTGTGAACCATTAATTGTACTTTATTTATTTCTGAAACTTAACACTTATAAACTTATCATTTTCTTGGGCCTATATTGACTTGCTTGGCATATATTGGACTTTCCTATTCTTACTTCATCAATTATTTGTTTCTGGACTCTACCGGTTGCTTACACAGCAGTACAAAATACCCGGTAAAACACTATTCATGAGATTTTCACGGAAAGTGCCAGACTATACAAATTTTCATTTTGAACTCATATTTGTCGTCAGAATTATCAAATTATGTCTCTAAAATTATTTTGCTCTTTTTAAGCTCTACCGGTTAATTCACAAAACTGTAAATTCTCCGGCAGAACGCACTGTTCATAACATAGACATGATTACAGTCAAAATACTCGGAATCACTCACTAAATCTAATTATGGCATTTAAATCCTTAAATTAAATCTCTAATAAAGATTTACCATATAGGGTCATTATACATACCAGAGTTGTAGGATACTCAGATGCTGATTGAGCAGGTTCTCCTATTGATAGAAGATCTACTTCTGGGTATTGTGTATTCGTTGGAGATAACTTGATTTCTTGGAGAAGTAAGAAGCAAAGTGTAGTTGCTAGATCAAGTGCTGAAGCAGAATATCGCTCCATGGCCACAGCTACCTGTGAACTCATCTGGTTAAAACAGCTACTGAAGGAACTCAAGTTTGGAGACACTGGCCCAACATCTCTCATTTGTGATAATCAAGCTGCTTTGCATATTGCTTCAAATCCAGTGTTTCATGAAAGGACTAAGCACATTGAGATAGATTGTCATTTCCTTAGGGAAAAGGTTCTCTCAGGAGATATAGTCACTCGTTTTGTCAACTCAAATGATCAATTAGCTGATGTATTTACTAAGTCTTTGAGAGGACCTAGGATAGACCAGATATGTAACAAGCTTGGTGCATACGATCTATATGCTCCAGCTTGAGGGGGAGTGTTGTTGTACATAGTATAGAAGTCCCACATTGAGTGTGTCTCTTTGTATTCTTCAATTGGTTTGCTATATAATAGCACCAATGTTGTGTAGTTTAATATAACAAGGATTACAATGAATACCTCTTGTCTTTTGGTGATTAACAAGAAGCATGGAAATCTATCACTCAACAGATTGTTTCCAAGGTTTAAGACTTCTAGGCTTTGACAGTTGGCCAAAGATTTTGGAATGGTACCCTTCAAGTTATTTCCATTGAGATCAAGGAATCTTAAGTTACAAGAACTTGAGATTGTGTCAGAAATAGAACCTGTTAGTTTGTTTCCAACCAGATTCAATACCTTGATAGTACTACTCCTTGATGTCAAGCACTTGGGAATGGAGCCATTGAAACTATTGTGAGAAAGATCAAGCATTCGAAGATTAGAACAATTACAAAAGGATTGAGGGATTTTTCCATGAAAGCTATTGTTTGAAAGTGAGGAAAAGGGTGAAACGAAGGTACTTCTTAATATTGGGTGGGATAAAGCTGAATCTATTGCTTGAGTAGTCCAAGAGGAGAGCATTTTTTGTAAAAATGGGAATAGACCCGCGAAGTTGGTTGGAGTGTAGGTCAAGCAAAAACGTATTAGAACTAAGATTTTCAAAGGGTCCCTCTGAATCTGTCAAAAAATTGTTGGAAAGATTCAGAATACCTATAGAATCAAATCTCCAAATCCAATTGGGTATTATTCCTTGAATTTGATTGTTGGATAGGTCTAGAGGAATTAATTGGGATTGATTTCTCAAGAAAGCTGGAAATTCCCTCAGCTTGCAAGAAGCCAAAAGTAGACCTATCATATTTGGAAATGATGAAAGGCCATGATAACCATTGAAAGTGGTATCAACTGACAAGTTGTTGTGTGAAAGGCCTAACATGTATAGATTTTGAAGCTTCTGAAACACATCTAGCCTTATAGTGCCATTGAATTGATTTGAAGACAGTTGGAGGTAACCAAGACTTGTAAGATGAAACAAAGAGATAGGAATAGGTCCTTGCAATTTGTTGTTGTTCAAATCAACCAGCTGTAATCTGGAGAAAGAGGCATTTGGGAATTCATCCAATTGACCATCAAATCCATTATGAGAAAGAGTGAGCTCCTCTAGAGATGGAAGTGTGAAGAGAGTTGAGGGAACTTTTCCATTGAGGGAGTTATCACCTAAGTGGATGCTAATGAGATTTGAAATTCCCTCCCAATGAGTAGATATAACTGGTCCTGTTAAATCATTGTGAAAAAGGGATATATATTTGAGGTTCTTGGACATATTGAGAGATGGAAGAGGGCCAGTGACGTTATTGAATGACAAGTTCAAGTGAACAAGTTGGCTGAGTCTTGACAATGAAATAGGGAGTGTTCCATTGAATTGGCAGTTAGATAGATCTAACGTAGACAACTGCTTCAAATTGGAAATAGCATCTGGTAACTGTCCAGAGAAATTTGAGTTGGCAAGATTCAAGGTTTGAAGATATCCATCTTGTGAGAAATTTGGCAAGGAACCCTGAAGATCTTGGTTATCTGATACATCAAGGACCTTTAGTTTTTGTATTTGGAAGATATCCTTTGGAAAAACACCAGTCAATCCACAACTGCTAAGCTGCAGGGTGGTCAAGCTGGAGAGATTTGCAAAGGATTCTGGCACTGGGCTTGACATATTATTCAAGTTCAGTTGAATCAGAGAGAGAGACTGAAGCTTTGATAGGGAAGAATCAATTGGTCCTGAGAGATTGCAGGATGACATGCTCAAAACTTTTAGTTTTTGCAATGAGGATAAGGCATGGCACCACTCCTTCCCAAAAGCAGATACCCTTACACCATTCAGATACAGTTCTGTGATTTCAGTAAGGTTCTGCATAAGCAAACCTATATTTGGCTTCTCAAGTTTTAGAGTATGCATTGAGGTAAATGATATAGACAAATCAAGAGTAGCCAACTTTGTCAGGTGAGAGATCTCAATTGGAATTTGACCCTCAAAGCCAGCATTTGACAAGTTCAAATACCTTAAATTCTTCAGCAAGCCAAACTTGGAAGGAATCATAGAATGGAAGTCATTGTAAGCCAAATCCAAATTCTTCAAATAATGAAGGTTGAAGAGACTTGAATTGTCTAGGCCTCCAGAAATAAATTCCTGACTCAAGTCAAGACCAACTACATGTCCCTTGTTGTTGCATGCTACTCCATTCCATTGACAACAATCACCACTTTGATTCCAATGAACCAGTTTTGTAGATTTGGGAGGGTTGAATATAAGGTTGTCCTTCAAATGTAGCAACAAGAAATGCTGGTGAACAAGGCAGTGGCTGGATGCTACATTGATATTGATACTCAAGTTTATCATGCAAAAGGATATAAAGAAAGGCAACAAGACTAGATGAAGATGAAACCTCATTGGAGATGAATTTTAGAGGCACCTCTATAGCCCAGAAATTAAAACATAATCCTATTATTTATAGTGGGCTAGATCATCTAAGTGATAAGTCTGATACTAATTATTGTGTTAGTTAGTTCCCTCCTTACATTGCTATCTGCATGTCTCAATCTGAATTTGAATTTCTTACCAACGTAACTAATTCATGATGGATATAGCCTTGACCAAGTAATTGCTAAAACACTCAAATCAGGATTCATTCTCTGCCACTGAATGCTGTAAGAAGATCATATAATATCTTGATGAATATGCTCTAGTATCCTTGTTAAGTTATGCTTTTCAGTATAATGTGTTATGTGTATTATGGTCCTTATGTCATATGTTGTGGTTCAAAGATTTGAGTGAGTGATGGAGAGAGCATACATCTTTCTCCATTACCAATTTTTCAAACTCTAGTTTCCTCCCATATCATAACAATTGGGTTGAAAAACTCAGCAAACAAATGACATATACTTAAACGAGGAGGACCCCTATTTATCACGTAAGTGAAATAACAGAGACGAAATCAGACGGTACACGACCACGTGGTCAGTTTACTTGTTTTTCAACAATCAAAACAGAAAATGAAAAACCCGTGAGCAAATCAGAGGTTAAGATTCGTATAAAAATTCGTATATTGATTTTGGTGCTATTTATCATTAATTACTCCGGAAAAAGTCATTGTTCTCTTTCATGTTTGAAATTTTCAAGTTGGTTGAGATATACTATTGTAAGCCATTTATTGTTGCTGATAATTTTCGCAGTTGGTATAAATTTTTTTTTTTTCTTTTTTTGCGGAGATGCTGGGTTCAATACAACTGCATAGTCACGACTCAACTCAAAACTCAAGATCACTAATTAAGCTGAAATAACATCTATCAGTTAATACACTTGCATAGTTGTTGCGATTACGACAAGTATACCGATCGTTTCAAGTAATAAAGTAGTGAAATAAGAATATCGTCCCACGAGTATTAATGCGCCAAATACTATTATAACTATTCCCTTTAATTTGGAAAACTCGAATTGATTATTGAGAATAATTTTTGAACTTAAATTAAAACTAAAATTAATTGCAGTAAATAACAAGAATATCAAGAACGCAAGAATTGAGAATTAAACTTAGAATATCAAAAACAAAAGTTGCAGTTAGAAATTATTTCGCCTCAGATCCTCCTAGAGTTATTTAAATTAATTTCAATATTAAATTATGTCAGATATTTCAGACAATTCATCTTCTAAAAATTAATTGGTTAAATCCTAATGTCTTAGTGATTTTAACCCTTTATTCTAATTAGAATATTAATGTCTTAGTTAATTCCTCTTAGAATAAGCATTAAACGCGATGAATTATGAAGTCTACAACTCAAGCAAGCCTATGTCTAGATCATGCAAGAATTGATATTTTACCCCTGTCAAGACTAAAACCCCAATATGTCTATTGCGAGCTCTAACCCTCAAATCCTTATAGGAGTGATCAGTTCATACAAGGATATAGAAATTCATGCAAGGTAAAACATAAATACTGAAATAATTTATAAAAGAAACTAATCAAACCACAAATAGGATTCACATCGGATCAATAATCCTAACTACATAAATAAACTAGCCAGACATGTTCATAAATTCAGAATTGATAAATAAAGAAAAACAAACAGAATTCATGATGAAACTTGATTAATATAATAACCCTCACTAGTAATTGGGGATTTAATATTGAAGAATAATTAGAAGTAAAAGAAATAAAGTCACCCTTAGTGAAAAAGGAGTTAAAATGACAGTTAAGGGATAAAAATGCGGGTAAACAAAGTTACCCGAAAAGTGAAAGTAAAGTTAAAAATATGACTAGAAAAATATTCTAGTCCATTAGGTAAAGTTTGGTAATAAATGGAGGTGTGTAGATAGATAAACTTTTATCCAGTTAAAGTAACTTAAATTTTACACACCGTGAAATCCTTATTTCTCCTTCTTTCTGCGCGCTGTTTCCTTTCTTTTCCATCTCTCTCACTGTTGCTCGACGCTTCCATGGAGAAAGGGACCTAGGTTAGTTTTTTTTATTTCCTCTCATTTCCACTCAAATTCTCACCAAAAGCCATGATGCCATACATGAATCTTTAAGGAAAAAGGCTAATGAATCCATTCCACCACTCCATTTGGGCTGATTTGGCTTGTGGAGAGAGTTATTCATCAAACCCAATTCGTGACACTATTCATGCTTGTAGAAAAGTGGGGCTTTTGAGTGAGCAAAGCTTAGGGTTTGTTCTTTGGAGCTTGAAATAGCTACTATAGGTGAGAAACCTCTAATCCTATAGTTTTATTTTTGTGATTTATGTCTTGGAATTTATGAGCATGTTTTGAGTGAGATATAAATTAGTTTAAAATTTGAATTGATGATGGATTGTTGATGTGTTGGATATAGGAAGGTGGAATAAGCATGTGAACATGTATAAAATTGGAAAAAAATCCCATGGTGAGATGCCCTAGATTTCGGCCTTGATAGGGTAATTAGGGGATGATGTACAAAATTTATTATATGTATTGGGAAGGTTTAATATGTTGGAATAAGTGGAAATTTGGTGCATTAGTGAGAATGCCAAAGTGGGAAAAAATCCTATGTAGTATGCTCCTATGTTTCGACCTTGATGTATATTGGAGGAGTTTAATGTTTAAAATTTAATTAGACATTGTGGATATGTATATATATAAATATATACATGTGTGTGTAAGTTACTAACTAAGTGAAGAAAGAATAAGTAAAAAGAAAAGAACCCTTTTGCCTATTGTTATTGTGGAATTCGACCTATAGGGTGGCTTAGGGATATATTTTGTACATTTTATTTTAAATAAAATGTGTTGTAATAAATTGTATAAAAGTGATGAGTTTTGAAGAAAAATAGCATGATTTATGTTGAAAAATTCCTAAGGGAATAGGTGATTAAATTAAAGAACACCAACGGTTATAAAGAGGTCTAGACTTGTGTATTGGCATAGGATTGACAAAAACGCAAAGAAATGAAAAGAAACGATAAAATGTATGCCTTATGTGAAAACTAGGCATGATGGCATTTTATTAATTGGTATTTGTGGATTCTTGCTCTAGGTGTACCTAGGGACTAAAAAGGAATCAGAATCTCTTGAAGATATATAAGTAACTTGTGCAACAAGTAAGGGTATTGGTAAAGCTTCAAGATGTAAGCTCTATGTTTAAGGAGTCTTTTCCTGCTTGAGTGCTCCACCATGGTTAGTGAACTATGGTTGGACTGTATGACTGTTATTTAGATGTTTTGTATAGATGCATTCATATAGAGTTATTTGATAACATAATATGTTTGATATGACTTCTGTAATATGATTTCTGTAACAATCTCTGGCCATTGATTGTATAGTACCCTGATGTCCGCTTTGGGGTCCTCCCTCGGGACTAATGGTGTACGCCTCTGATATGTCTGGTTATTCTTTGGGGTCCTCCCTCGGGAACACGTGCGTTGATTTCCGCTTGGGGTCCTCCCTTGGGAATGACAGCACACACCTCTGATATGATATGGATATATGCTCTGTTCTGTTATGATATCTGTTATATGTTGTATTTGTATACTCTATATCTGACTTTCATGCAGGAGTGGGCCAGGGGTATGGAGAATTCTCTATAAACCTGGAGCTTATTGAGATTTGTAATCTCACGCCTCGTTGGGGCCATATTTTCAGGTGCCCAGATCCCCGGTGAGACTTCTCTAGTCAGGGACGCGACACGTGGCTGAGGATTGGGACGGATTGGATTTTGAGTAGCTGTAGACTACTTTTATTTTGGAGTATAGTACCTTCATTTAGTATTTCCGTATTTTGTGGATCATGATGTTAGATCCTATATTTTGTATGTGGCCTGTATATGTTTTGTACATGTCTGTCAGTTTGAGGCATGTACATTTGAGTATTCAGGTACGTTATATGATGATGATGTAGTATTCAGTTATGTTTATGTATTGGATTGCATGCTGTTAGATTAGCGGCACTGAGCCAAGTTATGCATGCGCCCATGGATGGGTATCTGATTATATTTGCATGACTGGTACTTCTGGATTGATGTGCTGTATAAACTGTTTATCAGGAAATGCTTCTGAGTGGGATTGGAAAATCCCCAGTTGTCCGATTTATAGAGGAAACTTTGTCCGATTTTCGTTTACGTCGAATGAGAATTAAAAAGAAAAAGAAAAAGTTAGCTCGTATTTTCGTAAGCTAAGTCTTCCGCTGTTTCTGGTTGTATCATATGCATGTTAATTGAACCGGCTCGAGACGGGGATGTTACAATTAAAGACGATCAATGGTGAAGCTTTGATCTCCTTCTCCCCCTCTGGAATCTCGCTCCAGACTTTCTCCTCCACTGCTGCCCTCTGCCTTCGAGTTCGTCTCCGCGTTCGTCTTCTGAACGTCTGTTTCTGAAGGCTTCGTCGCGTTGTATTTATAGGCTGAAAATTGGGCTTTTTATTTTTGGGCCGCTCGCTGAGGAGCTCGTTGAAGCGAGCTGCTCAGCGAGTAATCTCTTCCTCTTCGCTACTGCAAGCTGAAGGGCGAGCTCCTCGCTATTTCTTTCGCTGGCGCGAGCTGAAGGGCGAGCTTAGTTGTTTTGCTCGTTCACTTGCTCGCTGAAGCGAGAAGTGGAGCGAGCATTAACAAATTATATATATATTTATTTAATCCTGTATTTTCTTGATAATCAGCTGATGCGAACCACCTCCTCATCCTTATCAGGTTAGTAGTAGTTTGTTCTTTTAGTGTGAAACAACCTGAAACAACAATAAAAATTAAAATCTTATTTATTTGTTGACATTTTAATATTCTTTAAGATTTTATTATTTAACACCATATTTTTAATCATATTAATTATTATTTGAACCATTTTCCATATTAAAACCATAGTGTATTCGACACTTATCAATTGTGGTGTTAGTTCAAAACTTCAAGCCACAGGGGGAATGGACCCAAAATTATCATATGATCGATCAGAAGAATCAAATTCATTAATTCTCTTCCATTCAATATGTGAGGAGATCATAAATTACTATATTTCATCATGAACACGTCAAAACACCAATCCAGCTTGATCTATCCCATTGAATAAGTCGTGATTGTGATTTCCTTTGTTACGTATGCTTTGCATTAATCAGTGTTACGTGGATTACGGTTCATTTCATTTGCCTTGTGTTTTGGTTCAAGTCAGAGTCTTTATCCCCATAATTTCAGAGGGCTTCACGGAGTCAACCTACAATTTTTTCAATTATCAATCTTTCAACTTGGTCCCTTGATATCAAACAATGAATCACCTTATATCATCTAAATTTACGGTTTACTTGCATCATTATGGATTTCAATATGGTTTAATTTTCAATCACCTGATTCATTATTTTGATATCAGTGATGATACTTTAGTTACGGGGTTGTTGTACTTCACTTTCTTTTCTTTCTTTTTTTCTTTTAAAATCACGTGTGTGCAGTTATTCAAAAAAAAAAAAAATCACGTGTGTGCACTTCATACACATAAACAAGGACATGCATTATATGATTGTATAAACTTATTTGCACTCACTTCAACATACTAATATTGTAGTTGGGTTCTAACTCATGACTTTTTATTTTACTGGAGAATAAGAAGCACACATTGATCCATCTTCATTGTTAAGTAAGATATAGTAACTGAGAAAAAAACTACAACTAGGAACGTGTTTTTCTTCGTCTACATTTACAGCGGGATATTCAAATTCCATTATTAAGTGGCTGTTTGGTACAAGGATTTTTTTAGATTCCCGGGAAATTAAAATGATAATATTATTTATTCATGTTTTGCACAAGATTTTTAGAAAATTTTCGGGAATCTGATTTTCCAGGGATTTTATTTTGTGTGTAAATTTTTTCGAAAATAACATTCAAGAATACTATCCAGGGGTGGTATTTTAGTATTTTTATGGCAAGGGAAAATTAATACAACTAAACATAGCATTAAAAAAATTAACCCAACATTCTCGGGAATATTTTAGTCTACCAAACAACTTTTTGATAACATTCTTAGAAAACTCTTTTTCTCATCATATTCCTGAAAATCGTGATTCCCGATAATAAAAATATTCTCTATCAAACCCACTAAGAGAAGAGTTGCATCACCAATCTCCAAAATGTCAATAAGATATGCATTTTTAAAGTAGTTATGGAGTTTGTCATCTTTAAACATTCTCTCAGTTGCCCATCTTTGAACACGGTTATTACTGATAAATGCATTCTTACAATTAACTGGTGGTATATGCATGCCAAGTTTTTAGTTTGGTTTTAAAAAAAAACTTTTATTGTACAAAATATTAAATATTTGCTTTAAAAATTAGAAAATAACGTAAAAATGGTAAAATACTAGAAGAAATTGAAATTGAAACTGAAACGAAATTTTTTGATGATAAAGTGCAATATCACTGTCTTTGATCAGACCTACATTTTACATACATAAACATGTAAACGATGTCTTCAATTAAATTGTCAAATGACTTTTCAAGCCTAAAAACTTCAGAGAACAAGGAAGATAAACCAGGAAATTAGCAGGTAAACAACCATCCAAAGTCAAATAAAAACCTGAGCTAAATTATTGAAACTAGTTACCACGACATGTTTCTCCAGTCTTGTCAAACAAACTCTTAGCACACAAAAGGGAAATACAAGGAACAATGTCCAAACACAAGGTCACAGGCTGCTTGGTGTCAAGTAACAGGTTACTCGACCAGAGAATAATCTACCTCATTGCGTAAATGTCGAAAACACCAATCCAACCTGTAGAAACTTGATCTACGAGAAGCTCGAAGTCCACTTGGTACAATGCATTTTGTCAGTTTATTATTCAGTGAATATACTTCGCAGTGTCGTGATATATTTGAAATGTAATACAGAAAGTTGCTTTCATATCCCCACTTACCTGGGTTCCTCAATGCATAGCAGCTTCTGCGATTGGCATAAAACAATGCAAGGTCACCCAAAGTTTCCAACCTGATCCATTCCATGGCAGACAAGTCTATCTTGTACACATCCAATTTTATCGTGTGTTCATAATGAACCACTAAAAGCTGCCCATCACTACTAACCAACTTAAGCCATGCGGCTGTTACATTGGGAGTATTCTTCAGTTCTAGAAATCTCAAACTTGCAGAATTCAGGCTCAATACCCCTATCTTGGCCTCGTCAGTAATAGCATACAGAGTATTATTCAAAACCACAGAGTCCACAACCTTCCATGGATTCCCCCCTGTTGAATAAGTAACCCAACAAGAATGTCGAGATTGATAGATATGCAAACTGTAAAAGCGTTTACACCACAACACTACGATAAATTCTTCAGAACCTTTGGCAAAAGCAATTAAGGACTGGCAATTTATATAGTGCAGATATCCGTGAATGGCTGATGTACTGATTAGCTTCTTTCTTCTTGTAAAAGGATTCATTAGCAGAAGTTTAGTATCGGCACCAGCCATAATTATATATCCACTAGAACAACCCAAATAGGATAGTCCCCAGAAATAATCTAGCTTCGAGCGATAAACTTTTTGTTCAGATATGCTGACGAAAAAATAAGCTTTCTTAGCATATGAAGAAGAAGTTAGAACAAGCAATGGTGCTTCGGATGACATGAAATTACTCCAGTAAACTTTACGAAATGTCCTCCAGTTCTTGCACACTCCAGCAAATTGAAAAAGGTCATCAAATTCTAATTTTTTGGAAATGATATCAAGTATATCCCAAGGAAGTTGACTGTACTCTGCTTCCCTTTTCATTAGTTTGCCTGTGTATCACAAAAATGACAACCATGGGTGATTTCCAACATCTATAAAAGGAATACATATAATTTTTTTTCATTTATATGATAATTTAAATGAGATGAGGAGATAAAGAAAGAATTCTTTTCTCATTTTCCCAAACAATATTAGAGTCCAAATGCAATACAATTTTGTACCATTCTCATTTTAAAAATGTGAATATTTTGTTTTCCCCTTTTCAAGATGATGCTCCTAAATAGTAAACAAGATATACCTATTTTCATACTCACATGGAAAATAGCATATTGACGAACCCCAATTTTACTAAACTGGAATTGATGAAATAGTAAGGGAGGCAAGCTCCTTACAATGACTCGATGACAGAAAATAGGAAAACAAAGGCTGGAGACAGCCTTGGTAGCAGAGAACTACACTACAAATGATACCTTAGAGGACCTTCACAGTTCCTCCTTTCCCCTATTACCATTACTGAACTCTACCTAAAAGAAAATTCCCCCTTACCCTCCTCTCCTATAACAAGTTACACCATTTTGTTGTAACATTCTCTCTCCTCTAACCACCTTAATCCCCTTACTTTCCATGCTTTGTTGAATCTTACTCTCACCCCCGTGTGCTATGCTCTGCTGAACCTTCTATTCGCCGCATTGGGCTGACTCCCTGTTGAATTGCTTGCACCACAGGCTTTGGGTTTGTTGGACTGGTTTGCACTTCATAATCTGATTTGCTTCTCACTGCTCTCTCCTTCTTCTGTTGTTTCCTTTTATAAACATCCTTTAAAGCCTCCCCAATACCCCCCCTCCCAAACTTATACCATGCCCTCAAGGACAGTAGACGGGAATTGCTCCTTGAAGGCTTCCAAAATCCTTCCAAGAGTTTTCACAGTCAGGTAAGTCTGCCCACTTGACCAGTATTTCCACCTTACCATCCAGTAATCTGCAGCCATCAATTATCTCACTGGGTTGGACCTGTAACTGCATAGCTTCAGTCAAAAATTCAGGAAAACCCAACACTGGTACGGCTGGATTCAAGGCTTTTTTAACTTGTGACACATGATAAATAGGATGGACTTTTGCATAAGCAGGAAGTCGTAGATGATAAGCAACAAAACTCACTCTTCTAATAATCTCAAATGGGCCATAAAATCTGGGATTTAACTTCTGATTGAGTTGTCTTGCCAAAGACTTGAATTTGTATGACTGGATTTTTAGAAATACCATATCTCCTACTGCATATTCTACCTCCCTTCGGGATTTATCCGCCTAGATATTCATGCGCTCTTGGGTTCTACATAGATTTTGTTTGAGTTCAGCTTAAATGGTGTCCCTAGTCAACAAAAGCTGATCCACTGCTTCTATTTGTGTGCTGCCATTTTCAAACTGAATTAGTAATGAAGGCTCTCTTCCATATAAAGCTTCGAAAGGCGCTCTTGAGATTCATCTATAGGAAGCTCAAGCTTTTTCACGCCTGAGCGTTTAGAAAATTGGGGGAAGCTCCAGAGTCTACAAACACCATGACTCTCATTCCTCGAATCTCCCCCTATACCTTCAATGACCTGTTGGATGTGACTCCCACTACACTATGTACGCTAAACCGCATGGGTCCTTCCTCCTAATTGACTACCCACGCCTTGGCCTCCTCGTCCAATCCCTCACCCTCACCATCGCTCTCTATCCCAAATAGCAACATGTGAAGATGCGGGTTAGTACAAATATGGTTCGGAGAGAACAGTGCATCACACCGGAAACATATGTTTTGTCGTCAACAGTCAACCATGTTCTCCGACGACAGCCGCTAGAATCTTACGCCTCTCCTGTCGTTTCCTTTAGAAGGCCCAATCGAAGCTCCCCGTGTTGACCCTTGCCCTTCGATCTATTATGTCACTATTGATCCTTGCGTGATGGGTGGATCACTTGGCCGCGTTTGAAATACATTAATCCCATCTCCTCTATTGCTTCTTCCAGTATTAGTGGATCCTCTGTGATACGAGTTATTGGGCCCATTTCGAATTCCTAAACCTATAACTCCCAAAGTTTCTCCATTCTGGTTTGCAATTTGAGTCGTCAAAGCAGCCCGTAAATGATATCCTGCTCTAGACCATTTGTTCATGACCCGCTTCGGCTCGCAAAATTACTAATCTTCCTTGTAATCGTCTGCTTCTCCTCCACACGTTGAGCCAAGGTCATTATCTCCCCCATTGTTGTCACTGAATGTAGTCTAACCTCCACGCAAATTTCTTCATTCAACCTATTCCGAAATGCGGCTTTCAATACTTCTTCATCAGCATCATGCAAAGGGACAACAAACATCTCAAAGCTCTCTCTGTAATCAGAGACTGTTCCCACCTGTCGTAAGCATATGTGAGCCTCGTATAGGTTCCCTGAGGCTGATATGTGAAACCTCTACAACAGAGCGACCCAAAACTAATTCCAATCGATAGTAGGATTTCTAGACTCCCACCACTGAAACTAGTTCAAGGCCTTTCCCTCAAATAAATCGACACTGCTTCAACCTGCTCCTCCAATGGTACTTGATTGATCCTGAAATATCTTTCAGCTCTATAGATCCACTCGTAATGATCATCTCTTGTGAAATAGAGGATCTCAAGAAGCCTCATTTGATCCCCTTCCCTTGCCGTTCTCCCATGGTTTCATATCCACGATCTCTACTTGTATTCTGCTCCCCTGTACCAGACCCCATCTCTCTTTGATCAACTCTATCTAGGTAAGCTAGGATAGTCTCACACAGCTGGCGCTCAATTGAGTCACTCTACTTTCTACCTATTTTATTGTTCCCTTTATCCTCGTTTGTGCCATTCAACGCTCCAAGGATTTGAAGCTTTGATACCAATGATGAAACCTAATTTTATTAAATTAGAATTGATGAAAACAATAATGGAAGCAGGCTCCATACAATGACAGAAAACAGGATAACAAAGGCTGGAGAAAGCCTTGACAGCAGAGAACTACGCTACAAATGATACCCCAGAGAACCTCCATAGTTCCTCCTTTCCCCCTTGTTACCATTACTGAATTTTTCCTAAAAGAAAATTCCCTAGTGCCCTCCTCTCCTATAACAACTCTATGGTTACACTATTCTATTATAGCATCTTCTTTCCTCTAACCGTCTTACTTTGCATAACATCATTCAAAAATAAACCTACACTATCATCCTCCAAAGATACGAGCGTCATTAGTTTAGTACTTGGCATATGTTTGTCATCAATTTAATTCTGCAATAACGCAAAGTGTCATCACCTTGATCCCCTAAAGATATTTCACATCAAATTAGATCCTAAATAATGCAGTGTCAGAGTTCAATCCCTTAATCATGCAAAATATCATCAATATTAGTCTCTAAATTAGGATACTATTACATTAATTTCTCTCAATCCGATAAACGAGGACCATTTTTAATGACCCTGTATAATTAAGGAACTAAATCGATGACAAGAAATTTTTGAGGACTAAAATGATGATGCATATATCTTTTCCGGGGTTCACTCAAATTCTTATTAGGTATCTAAATAACTCGTGAATTTTAAAATCAATCTCAATTTCTCATTCACTTGTTTCTTTATCTAAAAGAATAGACCAACGGAGGGAGAACATGAACTGTGAAAACTTACAACATTTCAAATTTACAAGTAAATTCCCTCATCCCCGACAAACATGAAAATTTAAAACTTCCAAAATTTAACTTAGATATCGAAAATGGAAAAACACAGGGCAAGCATTGCCGCAATGGTAAGGCTGCAATCTTGTGACCTAACGGTCATGGTTCTAGCTGCGGAAACAGCCTTAGGCCCCACAACAGTAGAAGTCTCGTGCACTGAGCCACAATACTTTTTAATTAAATAGCCAAAAAAGTATTCAGATAAATCATAAAGATAATAAAAAAACCCTGTTAAGAGTTCATATGCATCAATTTAGAACATATATACAGACGGTGATACGAAAACACGATGCAAACACCATGAAAATTAAATAAATTAAAAGATGGGTAGATAGGCACGTAAAACCATACTTGATGATGAAGTTGGAGGCAGGCCCTCAGAACGATTATGTTGGCTGGCATCGTCTTCATTTCCTTGACCCATTCCCTACTTTCATTTCACCCACCACCTCTCCCTGCCTTTCTTTGTGCCTCTACAATTGAGCCCTAAACCCTTTTATAAAAGGGGGGGGGGGCATATTTGACACTCTAAATAAAATACAGGAAAACACGACAAAGTGGATTTCTATTGGTTCCAAATATCGAAAATTTCAAAATTTGGAAACAAAAACACATTTGCCAATGTCATAAATGTGAGTATTGTTTGGAATCAAATCTTACACACATTTGCCATTGAGTTCGACTGTTCGAGTATTAATAAATTTTAAAATTTGGATATACTCGAGATGAAGAGCAAAGTTCAAAGAAACATATATCTCAATAAAGAAAGGCATTACCATTAAAATAAAAAAATAAATAAACAGTAGTAAACTATTTGACTATTTTGCATAAATTGGCCATACAAATTAATTAATCAAGCATAACATTCATAGTAAAAATAAAATATTAAAAATGTTCAACTTACAAAACAGTAAAATGCTTACAGCTAAGAATTTAGAAGATTGGACTCTAATTATTTTTTTAATAGTCTGACTATGTAGGCACCCCACCCTCGCTAGTCGGGGTATAATGGAGAGTTATTTTATGTATTTATTTTAGTCTTACTATGTAGGAAGCATGCATATGACACAACACTCACACAGGGACATGGAAAATTCTAAAGAAAAAAAAAAAGGACGCAACACAGTTAACATATAAAATTAATCTATGATCAACATAAAAACACAAAACTTAAAGATATATATTTATGAGATAAATACAAATTCTAACACAATCAACTTTGTTTAAAATATAAGCATTATAACATAGTCATTACTCTTTACTAGCACAAATCTTTCAGATTTAGTATAATAATTCTAACAATGATTCAAAAATAACATTAAAATACGGTAGTTTGTAGACTAGAAGTATCCAACGGGTGTTTGTTTGAGGAGTATCCAACATGACATGTTTAAGTCCGACACTAGTGTGGCAACTATGTTGTAATTGTCCATGCTTCCTTGCTGACTGTCTTACCCTCTTCAGCATCACTAGTAGGGCAACTATTTTGTAATTGTGATTTTTGAATTTTTTTTAACAGGCAAACAATAAAGAGATAAAAGTCATGCCTCACCTGAACCAGAAAGGAATGCCACACCAGAACCAGAATGGCATGCCTAAAGTGTTAACAGTGTGTACTTCGCTGCAGGGCTGAGCAAGATGCATTGATTAATTCAGGTACTTGCTTCAGTGACTTCGATTGCATTTTATTAATTTCAACATCACCTTTATCCAAAACAAGTTCACGACGACACTGGATGAACCCATCTAAAAGCATGAACAAATTAAGGAAAAATGAATAATAATAAAAAAGAATAATATCTAAACCCACTCCAATGCATTTCCACTTCATTAAAACTTAATTTACTACTTTCCACAAAGTAAGCTTCTGTCAATCTCTTCCTTTATTTAAGTCACAATCTCGGTAACAAAATTCTTTTACAAGAGCATCTAATGGTCTTCAAAGAACATGCCCAAACCTTCTCAATCTATGTTCTCTTATTTTTTTCATCCACCGATACTACTACAACTTTTTGTTAAATATCTTCATTTCGTATATTATCTAACCTGGTATGATCACAGATCAATCTTAACATCTTCATTTCCTCTACTCCGATATTATGCTCATGTTATTTCTGTGCTAGCCAACATTAAACTTTTTATAACATTACAGACCATACTGTTGTTCTATCATATTTTTCTTCTAGCCTAAGTGGGATTTTACGATCACATAAAAATCTCGATGCACGCCATTTGATCCAACCTACTTTGATTCTATGGCTTTACATCTTTATCAATCACCTCCTTTCGAAAGATTCATCCCAGACATCTAAATGCACCTTTATTGGGTACCTCCTGCCCTATCATTTTCACAAATTCATGATCTCCTCCTTTTGTCGTGGCAAACTCACACTCCAAGTATTCAGTCTTTCTCCAACTTAATGTAGGTCTTTTAGACTCCAGTGTGCTAAACCATAATTCCAATTTGTTAACACCACCCTTAGTCTCATCAATAAACACATCATTTGCAATTTTATTGCATTGAATATACCCACCAAATTATATATGTTTTAGAAGTTAAAAAAATAAATAAATATATCACTAGGTCCTGTTTGGCTCAATTAGAAATAGGCAACATATAAAAATTCAATTTTCAATTTGAAAGAGTAATTCACACCCATATGTTGAGTAAAATTCAATTTTGCCAAACACCATAAGTAATTATTGATCATAATTACTTCTGCAATCCTACCCAAAAACACAAATATTACTTAACTCCCTTGGGTGCACACTTGTCTATCACAAGACTTGCAATGCCCCAACCATTAATGCAAGTTTCTTGCTTGGAAATTAGAAGAAGACTTTAAATATCCATTAAACAAATGCGAATATTTATTTCTGCATGGAAATTTATCATGGAAAGTTAGATAAATAATATGAAACCAACCAAAAACACAACTATGACTTTATTTTTTCTTTAAAACACTTGCTTAAAGACAAACAAAGCATTAAGTTTATAACATCTTTTAGAGAACGATACGAAACTACTTTATTTTTTATAAAAGCATTGAATACAATTTAGCTTATAATGAAAAATCGGTGGCAAATATAGATTAGATTTGTAATTATAAACATTAATGTACATAAACAAATTCCATATGAAATTACCAGTAAGGTTAATATTATGAGATTTCATGAAAGTTAAAACACTGTTATATATCCGTACAAAAATCGAGTCAATGGAAGTTTTCTCTCAAACAAATTGCTCATATTTTAAAGTTTCTAAGGTAAACACAACAACACTAGCAGAGACCTTGCAACAAGTCACTTGAAATTCACTTGTAAATCATAAATTATTCTAGAAAACCCAAATGGAATTACATTTCAAGCATTAAACTGGTAATTGTATTAAAAAAAAAGGAATTTGCTAAAAATAAAGTCGAGCACATAAGCACTCAAGGTTTCTATCCTTTAGATCAATGAAACAGCATTGAGATGAGGATAACTTTCAAATTTAAATAGGAAAAATAGTTAAAAAGGCTGTAAATGCTCCAGCGCTTTGAGCAGCAAAACCCTAAATAAGAGGGTTTTCACCCAGCCCTAGTCCCGCTTGATAATCTGAAACTACAATTTGGAAATTATTTTTCTCTTCTTTTTGAGGGGGTAGGGTTAGAATAAAAAATATTAGGAAATATGAAATGGGCTAGACATTCCTTGATTATAAGAGATTACTTCATCTGTTCATACACCACCAATTTGATGCACTAACAGAGTACTGTTAATGAAACTACCCAAAATTGTCTGACCATTCCTTCTTCGTTACTCTAATATTTCTGCCCTAAATCTGAAGTGCAACTTAACAATAAATGACTGAATCCCATGAAAAAAAAAAAGATTATAACTTCAAGAAGCAAGATTTGTAATAACAAAAGGGTTGTTAGTAAGGGGAATATTACTCTCTTGCTAAACTGGTTCACTCACAAATTAGAGGAGAGAGCGTATAATAGAATTTTTCTCTCGTATGAGAGTAATATTCCTCTGTTAGTAATTAACAAGCTTGATTCATTCTGAACTTTCCTCAAACATAATGTAGGCAGCAAATTAAATCCCACATGAAATAAAAGAAAAATTGTTCACTGAATAATATACCAATTAAGGTACATACCTTCTATTGTAATGCAGATTTTGCAACACCATCATGATGCTAAGGATTACAGGTACCACCATGGCTTTGTGTTTCATTCAGGAACATTTCTCGAATAGTAGAAAAGTTCAGTATCGTTTGTGCACTTAAAGGAGAAGGAAAACCCCATTTTGGAGTAGAATTGAGAACCTGGAGAATTCTCGGACATGGTGGTGGAAAATAAAAAATCAAAGAAAATATCAGTGAAATTTTATAGTTTCTGCTCCTCTGCATGGCCTTTTTTCTTTCCATCTTTCACATATTCAATATATATATGGGTTGGTTAGATAACTTATTTAGATTGACTTCAAAACGATAGTTTTGAAGCGGAATGTGATTTTTTTAAGTTATAATAGTTTTTTTTATTATAATTTTTTAATTTTTCAATCCAAAACGACGTCGTTTTGAGAATAAATATAGATACCCTATTTAGAAATATTAAACCTATATATATATATATATATATGAGGCAGGATCCTTTGACATCGGTGTCAAAGAAAAAGTTTGACACCTCATCTGAAAAAGGATCCTGTCTCTATATATTTTTTAATCTAACGGTTCCCAGATGAGGTGTCAAACTTTTTCTAAACCGTTATATTTTTTAATCTAACGGTTCACAGATGAGGTGTCAAACTTTTTCTTTGACACCGGTCTCACAGGATCCCGCCTCTATATATATCTATATATATATATATATATATATATATATATATATGTGAGGTAGGATTTTTTGACACCGGTGTCAAATTTGAAGTTTGACACCTCATCTGAGAGCTGTTAGATCAAAAAAGATCAATGGTATCACACTATATATATATATATATATATATATATATATATATATATATATATATATATATATATATATATATATATCCTTTGCGTTGGTGGATTCATTCTAAGAGCACAATTTTCATAAATGAATTTTTCTTTTGATAATCATAAATGAATTTACACGGTAAATAATAGACGTCGATGAAAAAAGAACACTACAAAAAAATCATGTGATTTGTGAAAATTATTTACTCGAGGTCAATAAAATTCTCAAAAAAATATTTAAAATCTGGTAATTTTAGTGAACGCTGCTTTGCAAAAAAAAAAAAAAAAAATTGTTAATTTATGTAAAGAAAAAACTTGCATTTTTTTACTTTTTTGGGCTAAAAATAAGATACAAATTTATACAAAGATATTAGTATTTACTTTGATAAATAGAAAAATAAAGTTCAAATTGTAAAAAAAGAATTAGAAGAAACGGAAATTGAAAAAAAAAAAAAAAAAAAAAAAACTTCATAAAGGGCAATATCAATGTCTTATATCAGACCTAAAGTTTACATACATAAACAACGATGTCTTCAATTAAATTCTCAAATGACTTTAATTCAGACATTTCAATTAAATAACATAATACCCAATTAAGACTTTGAATGAAATTTATAAAACATAATTAACTGGCTTATTCGAGCCTAAAATCTTCAGAGAACATATAAGATAAACCAGGAAATTACAAGGTAAACAACCATCCAAAGTCAAATAACAACCTGAGCGAAGTTTTGGAAACTAGATACCATCACAAGTTTCTCCAGTCTAATAAAACTATTAGCACACGAAAGGGAAATATAAAGAACAAGGTCCAAACAAAAGGTCACATGCTGCATGGTATCAAGTTACAGGTTACTCAACCAGAGCATAATCAACCTCATCACGTACATTGGGAAAATACCAATCCAACCAGTCGAATCTTGACTCAGTAGGAGGTCGAAGTCCACTAGGTACAATGCCTTCTTTCAGTTCATTATTCAGGGAACATACTATGCAACCTCGGAATACAGTTGAAATGTAATACAGATAGTTGCTTTCATATCCCCACCTACCCGGGTTGCTGAATGCATAGCAGTTTGAGTCATCACCATAAAACAATGCAAGGTCACCCAAAGTTTCCAACCTGATCCATTCCATGGCACACAAGTCTATCTTGTACACATCAAATTTTGACAGATTAACATGATGAACCACTAAAAGCTGACCATCACAACTAAGCAATTTAAGCCTTGAGGATGTTACATTGGGAGTATTCTTCAGTTCTAGAAATCTCAAACTTACAGAATTCAGGCTCAATACCCCTATCTTGGCATCCTCAGTGATAGCATACAGAGTATTATTCAAAACCACAAAGTCCTCAACCTTCCATGGATTTCCCCTTGTTGAATAAGTAACCCAACAAGAATGTCTAGACTGATAGATATGCAAACTGTACAACTTTTTACACAAAACCACTATGATAAATTCCTCAGAACCTTTGGCAAAAGCAAGTCGGCAATACATATACTGTAAATTATCTTGAATGGCTAACTTACTGAATACCTTCTTTATTCTTGTAAAAGGATTCATTAGCAGAAGTTTATCAGCACCCACCATAATTAAATAACCACTAGATGACCCCGAATAGGATAATCCCCGGAAGTAATCTAGCTTCGAGTGATAAACTTTTTGTTCAGATATGCGAATGGAAAAATAAGTCTTCTTAGCACATAAATAAGTTAGAACAAGCAATGGTGCTTGGGATGACATTAAATTTCTCAATGTCAAACTGCATTTTCACTCTAGCACACTCTAGCACATTGAAAGAGGTCATCAAAATTCTAGCACACTTAATTTTATGAAATGTCCTCCAGTTCTTGCACACTCTAGCACATTGAAAGAGGTCATCAAAATTTAGTTTCTCGTAAATTATATCAAGTATATCCCAAGGATGTTGACCATTATCTGCTTCCTTTTTTATTCGTTTGCCTGCGTATCACAAAAATGAAAACAATGGGTGATTTCCAACTTCTATAAAAGGAATACGTATACTTTTTTTCATTTATATGATAATTTTATGGGAGATAAGGAGATAAAGAAATAATTCTTTTCTCATTTTCCCAATCAATATTTGAGTCCAGAATGTAATACAATTATATACCATTCTCATTTTAAAAATGTGAATTTTTTGTATTCTTTTTTTCAAGTTGATGCTCCTAAATAGTAAACAATATATATATATATATATATATATATATATATATATATATATATATACATCCTCACATGGAAAATAGCATTCTAACTGAAAGCATAAGATATTAACAATAGACATGGAATTTCATTAAACCCTACTCCCAAAGAAATAGGAAAAGGCAAGTCGTGGGGAATAAACATCTCCATATGATTTTCATGCGAGAGAAAACAAATCTATCAGGAATACAATTTGAGTATGATGTAACTGAAATTGGTAGGCGTGACACTAGAATACTAATGAAACTGAAAATTGTATTCAATAAGTTTCATTTTCCAGTAGTCATGCATGACACTAGAATTCTAATGAAACTGAAAAGTGAAATAGTGGATAGTCATGTCACTCTTTAAAAATGTTGCTGACCCCAGGCAAAAATAATTCACCCTCCCAGTTCCCTCAAAAGTAAATTAATGCAAGAAATCTGCCTTCCTTAAGAGAAGATAGACTGTTTAACTACAAAGAATAAACATAATGAAACACAATTCAGGCATTTCTGTAGCTTTTGATAAGTAGCAAGGATTTATGATGATTTCACATCCATAAATTTCTAGCATATAATTACCAAACACAACCCACATTAAGATCATAGACGAGCTATAGTGCATGGACTGGAAAGTATACCACATCTTGGAAACATCAAGCACTCTTAACATATGATTCTCCCTCAAAAATTGAAACATTGAGGAAGAAGGAAAAGAACAGTGACGAGAACTAGAAATTGTGTGCAGTAGGAGTTAGCTTCCAAAGCTTTAGAACTTGAGGAATATGGTGCCAAGAGCTGAGTATGTGAAGAAACCCGGTAAGATCATATTTCTTAGCAATCTATTCCTAATTAACAGCTTCTCCCGATAAAGGGGAGTCAAGCATGATTAACAAGGGAAGGGGCCAATCCTATAAGGCCCTACGTAGTGTACACCCACATAACAGTTGTAGTCCTGTCAATATTTTCCTCCAAATCTTTCATACAGGAATAAAAAAACCTTCAAAATTGTACTACAATTACAAACAATTTTCTTATTGTGAAGTTAACCATAGTATGCCTTTTGAGGCCAAATTTAGTGGAAAGATCATAATTTTTATTCCTGTCGTCAATAGCCTCAGACAGACTAAAAGAGAGTTCAACATTTATGTTGGCTGCTATCACCAACATAAATCAAGATGATGGCAAGAGTTTAGAACAGACACGAACCCCTATTACACCGCCATAAAAGTTCAGGAAGGATTAGCATCTCTACCCTTTCTAACACACACACACACTAAACAAGAGATATTGTAAGGATACCATAGTTACAAAAGAAGTCAATCAAAGACAGATGCAAAGGGGCTAGCAGATGGGGTAATGCCAGCTCCAAGCCTCAACACCTTCATTTTAGATTTTTTTTTCTGAAATTTTTTCATGCAATTTAATGCTTAGCAATCCCGATTTCAAGTTCTTGGCTCCACCTCAACCCTCTACATGATCGTTTGGACACGCATCAAACTTGTAAACTACGAAAAGAAAAACACTTTTAATATGAGAAATGATAGAAATACTTGAAAGGACTGTTAAAACAACATGAAGCTCCCACGGGCAATACTAGGCTGCATTAGTTTCCCATGGACATAATAAAACGGATGAACATGAAAACTTATTAAATCTCAAAAATAAACCCACATTTTCGTCCTCCAAAGATGCGAGCATCATGAGTTTAGTACTTGACATATTTTTGTCATCAATTTAATTTCTTAATAATACAAAGTGTCATCACCTTGATCTCCTAAAGATTTTTCACATCAAATTAGCTCCTGAATAATGCAAAGTGTCACATTTTAATCCCTTAATCATGCAAAATATCATCAATATTAGTCTCTAAATTAGGATACATTACATTAATTTCTCCCAATATGACAAAGAACACGAACCTTGAAAAGTAACAACATTTCAAATTTACAAGTAAATTCCCTCATCCCAACCAAACATGAAACATTCGAACTTACAAAATTTTAAATTAGATATCAAAAATCGAAAGATAGAGGGCAAGTGATAAGGACCCATGGGATCACCACCCCAAAAGCTGACTCAAAGGGTGGGAGTGCCCAAGGCCTTATAAATCCCACACTAATTGTCTATATAATCAATGTGGGACTCCGAACATTGCCACCCCCTTTAATGCCCGACATTCACGGCAACTTTTACTCTGACCTGGTGGTAGTCCTTTCCTCCTTTGGGCGGCTTCACCCACCTATCAGGTAGCCCTTTCCACGATTCAATTCTCAACTAGAGCATCAAATGATAGGGACTCATGGAATCACCATCCCAAAAGCAAACTCAAAGGGTGGGATTGCCTAAGGGCTTATAAATCCCACATAAATCCCACACCAATTGTCTATATAATCAACGTGGGACTTCTAACAACAAGCATTGGAGCAATGGTAAGGCTGGCTATCTTGTGACCTAATGGTAATAGTTCCAACTGCAGGAACAGCCTTAGATCTCAAAACAGAGAAAGTCTCGTGCACGGAGCCACAATATTTTTTTATCAAATAGCGAAAAAGAGTCTTCAGAAAAATCATAAAGATAATAAAACAACATGTTAAGAGTTCATATGAATCAATTTAGAACATACATACACACGGTGATATGAAAACACAATGCATACAACATCAAAATTAATTAAATTAAAAGATGCGTAGATAGGAACGTAAAACCATACTTGATGATGAAGTCCGAAGCAGGCCCTCAGAACGATGATATTGGTTGGCATCGTCTTCATTCCCTTGCCCCATTCCCTACTTTCTCTTTACCTCTCACTGCTTTTCTTTGTGCCTCTACGATCGAGCACTAAACCCTGTTAATATTAAAAAAAGGGTTTAGTAGATTGAGCACTAAACCCTTTTAATATTAAAAAAAGGGTTTAATATAAATTTATAATATTAAAAAAATCATAAATATATTTAAATATATATAAAAATTTATATCAATTTTAAAAAATAAAAAATAATAAATCACTTATTACTATTCAACAAAAATCAATCAAACATATAATATTTATCATTTTCTTAAATATTTAATATCTTAAACATTTTCGTCCACAATCGTGGTAATAATATTAAAGAGGCTTAGTATTAATATGGAGGTATCCTCATTCAACCTCCTCCGGTCACCTCACCTTGTCCTCAGGGTACGGCCTTGAAGGCTAGCCCTTCATTGGAAGGGCGGGTGCATTGAGCTTCGCTACGGGAGGAAGAATAAGACTAATCCTCAATTCGAGGAGAGAGGCATGTCCTTTGATGTCCAAAGATTTTCCAAGAATTTATTTGAGGCAGGATTTGAACCCCTGACTCAAGCAAACCCTTGAGATCTCAGTTGCCAACTGAGCTACCTTTCGAGGTTAATATTAAAGAGACTTAGAAGAAGAGAAATTTTGCCTTTGATTAAAAAACATCATACTTTTTTAATACATAAATAAAGGGTTTGTTTTTTCTGATGTTACTATAAATAACTTTATCTAATGTTCATCAAAACGATGTCTTTTTGGGACGGAAATCATAGTATTTTTGTAATTTTAATTTATTTCAGGGTTATAATAGTCTTTATCACTCTAATTTTTTAATTTTTCAACTCCAAAATAACGTCATTTCGATGAACATTAGATAAAATTATCTAAAGTTACATCAGAAACTTTTTTCCCATAAATAAATAAACAAACTCGAAAACAACAAAAGTTACATGCTCATGTCACTTGTGACCACGTGATAACATGAACAAAAGTTAATTAGTTTATGGGAAAAATAATATTCTGAAAGATCAAATCATAAAAAAAAAATTAAGGTGATGAAATGACAATACTTTAGATGTAAAATGTATTAACATCTCCGGGCTCTTAGCAAATTATCAGGTAGATAAGATGTTGGTCGACCTAGAAAGTTCGATGGACATTATCTTTTGGGACGTTTTCATACAATTGGATCTGGATCATGACAAGTTGGAGCCTTATGGAGCAGACTAATAGCATTTACAAGAGACATAATTAAGTTAGTGGGCTACATTAATTTGAGATTGACATTAGGCAGGGCGCCTACTCACAAAATGGTCTCTTTGTTTTTTGCAGTGATGGATATTCTGTCTATCTACAATGTTATACTCGGCAAGTCATTCATGAAGAAATTCAAAATCTTTTTGTCTATCGATCAACTCGCCATAAAGTTTGTGGTAAAGAATGAAAATACAGCAATTGTTAAAGCCGATCAGTTGGTAGCACGTTAATCGTGGATAAGAAATGAAAATACATATAATTTTGTGCATATTTGTATCGAATAGATGACCTTAGTTATTGGCCACATTAATCGTGGATAATTTAACATGAGGATTTTTTTAAAAAATAAATCTATAATAATTTTATATATTTTTGAAAAAAAGAAAATTAAGAACATAATGACTATATTATAATTACAATAAAAACAATATCAACTACACATGTTTCAAAAAATGCAATTTAAGAAAAAAAATTGAATAAAAATATAATTAAAACATTAATATTTTCGAGACACAAGCCAAGTTCTTTTTCTTTTACGTCTATTATTTACCGTAATGAAAATTATGCTCTTAGAATGAATCCACCAACGTAAACGAAAAAACGAAAACAAACAAAATTTTCCAGTAAATCATAGTTTCATTTTTATATAATTTAAACATGATTATTAATGATAAACACATTCATTCACTTAATTGGTGGTATATGCATGCCAAGTATTTCTACTTTTATGAACTAAAAATAAAATGAAATTTTATACCAAGACATTATTATTTACTTTTATAAATAGAAAAATAAGGTTCAAATTGAAAAAAGAAAAGAAAAAAATTCTCATAAAGGGCAATATCAGTCTTATATAAGATCTACAGTTTACATACAAAAACAACGATGTCTTCAATCAAATTCTCAAATGACTTTAATTCAGACATCTCAATTAAATATCATAATATCCAATTAAGACTTTGAATGAAATTTATAAAACATAATTAATTGGCTTAGTCGAGCCTAAAATCTTCAGAGAACAGTAAGATAAACCAGGAAATTACAAGGTAAACAACCATCCAAAGTCAAATAACAACCTGAGCGAAGTTTTGGAAACTAGATAACCATCACAAGTTTCTCCAGTCTAATAAAACTATTAGCACAAAAAAGGGAAATATAAAGAACAAGGTCCAAACAAAAGGTAACATGCTGCATGGTATCAAGTTCAGGTTACTCCACCAGAGAATAATCAACCTCATCACGTACATGTGGAAAATACCAATCCAACCAGTAGAATCTTGATCTAGGAGGAGGTCGAAGTCCACTAGGTACAATGCATTCCTTCAGTTTATTATTCAGTGAATATACTTTGCATTCTCGTAATGCAGATGAAATGTAATACACAGAGTCGCTTTGATAGCCCCACCTACCCGGGTTGCTCAAAGCATAGCAGTTTGTGTCATCACCATAAAACAATGCAAGGTCACCCAAAGTTTCCAACCTGATCCATTCCATGGCACACAAGTCTATCTTGTACACATCAAATTTTGACATGGGTATATGATGAACTACTAAAAGCTGACCATCACAACTAACCAAGTTAAGCCAAAAGAAAGTAAACTTTGGAGTATTCTTCAGTTCTAGAAATCTCAAACTTACAGAATTCAGGCTCAATACCCCTATCTTGCCCTCCTCAGTGATAGCATACAGAGTATTATTCAAAACCACATAGTCCACAACCATCCATGGTTTTCCCCATGCTGAATAAGTAACCCAACAAGAATGTCGAGACTGATAGATATGCAAACTGTAAGAGTGTTTACACAAAACCACTATGATAAATTCTTCAGAACCTTTGGCAAAAGCAATTAAGGGCTGGCAATACATATACAGTAAATTATCTTGAATAGCCAATGTACTGATTACCTTCTTTGTTCTTGTAAAAGGATTCATTAGCAGAAGTTTATCAGTACCTGCCAGAATTAAATAACAACTCGATGACCCCGCATAGGACAATCCCCAGAAGTAATCTAGCTTCGAGCGATAAACTTTTTGTTCAGACATGCTAACGAAAAAATAAGCTTTCTTAGCATAAGAAGAAGTTAGAACAAGCAGCGGCGCTTGGGACGACATGAAATTTCTCCAGAAAACTTTATGAAATGTCCTCCAGTTCTTGCACACCCCAGCAAATTGAAAGAGGTCGTCAAAATCTAGTTTTTTGGAAATGATATCAAGTATATCCCAAGGAAGTTCACTGTACTCTGCTTCCGTTTTCATTAGTTTGCCTGTGTATCACAAAAATGAAAACAATGGGTGATTTCCAACTTCTATAAAAGGAATACGTATACTTTTTTCATTTATATGATAATTTTATGGGAGATAAGGAGATAAAGAAAGAATTCTTTTCTCATTTTCCCAATCCTTATTTGAGTCCAAAATGTAATACAATTATGTACCATTCTCATTTTAAAAATGTGAATTTTTTGTATTCTTTTTTTCAAGTTGATGCTCCTAAATAGTAAACAAGATATATATATATATATATATATATATATATATATATTCATCCTCACATGGAAAATAGCATTCTAACTGAAAGCATAAGATATTAACAATAGACATGGAATTTCATTGAACCCTACTCCCAAAGAAAAGGGAAAAAGAAAGGGAATAATAGAAATAGGAAAAGGCAAGTCGGGGGGGATAAACATTTCGATATGATTTTCCTGTAGTCACGGGGGAGATAACAAATTTCTCAGGAATACAATTTCAGTATGATGTAACTGAAATAGTTAGGCGTGAGACTAGAATACTAATAAAAATGAAAATTGTATCAATAAGTTTCATTTTGCAGTAGACATGTGTGACACTAGAATTCTAATGAAGCTCAAAAATGAAATAGTGGATGGTCATGTGTGACATTTCCTTTTCATTCTTTAATGTCACTATTGCCTCTCGAAGCTTCCGAGTGTTACTGGCTGTAAGAAAACATTCAAGTCCAACCAATGCTGAATCTTCTTAACATAACATCGTAGCTTACCGACAATAAAAGGTCATCCCTAAAAAAAAAAAAACACTCCCCATTAAAGCCCGACTAGTGAGGGTGGGCTGAGGGAAATCTTTGAACGCAACTTTACCTTTACATAATTGCAAACAGGTTGTTTCCCGGAATAAAAGGTCATCCCTAATAGTTGAAAAATAATTAGTGTTCTTGAAAAGGTGAACTAGGTATAGAGAATGAGATCAATATGTGACGGTTAGAGAATAACTTTTCCCAAAGAACATTTAATAAATAAGATCAAAACCCTTTAAAAATGTTGCTGACAATTAAATAAATACAACAAAACCCCAGGCAAAACTAATTTGCCCTCCCAGTTCCCTCAAAAGTAAATTAATGCAAGAAATCTGTCTTCCTTAAGAGAAGACAGACTGTTTAACTACAAAGAACAAACATAATAAAACACAATTCAGGCATTTTTGTAGCTTTTGATAACTAGCAAGGATTTATGATGATTTCACATCCATAAATTTCTAGCATATAATTAGCAAACACAAGCCACATTAAGCTCATAGTAAAGCTATAGTGCATGGACTAGAAAGTATATGATAGCTTGGAAACATCATGCATTCTTAACATATGATTCTCCCTCCAAAATTGAAGCATTGAGGATGAAGGAAAAGAACAGAGTGACGAGAACTAGAAATAGTTTGCAGTAAGAGTTAGCTATCAAAGCTTTAGAACTTTAGGAATATGGAGCCAAGAGCTTAGTATGTGAAGAAACCCGGTATGATCATATTCCTGAGCAATCTATTCCTAGTAGCAGCTTCTCCCGATAAAGGGAGGTCATGCATGATAAACATGGGAAAGGGCCAATACCTATACAGCCCTTCGTAGTGTACACCCACATAACAGTTGTAGTCCTGTCAATACTTCCCTCCAAAGTTTTAACCATGTCCTCAAGGTAAAAGCTGGGTGTAGTCCTATCATACTCACTCAGGAATAAAAACATCCTTCAAAATTGTACTACAATTACAAAAAATTTGCTGATTGTGAAAGTAACTATAATATGCCTCTTGAGGCCAAATTTAATGGAAAGATCATAATTTCTATTCCTGCTATCAACAGCCTAAGACAGACTAAAAGAGAGTTCTACGTTTATGTTGGCTGTTATCACCAGCATAAATCAAGATGATAGCAAGAGTTTAGGACAGACAACAACCCCTATTACACCACCATAAAAGTTCAAGAAGTATTAGCATCTACCCTTTCTAATACTCACACTAGACAAGTGATATTGTAAGGATACCATATTTACTAAACAAGTCAATCAAGAACAGATGCAAAGGGGCTAGCAGATGGGGTAATGCCAGCTCCAAGCTTCAACACCTTCATTTTAGATTTTTTTTTTTCATTCAATTTAATGCTTCACAATCCCAATTTGAAGTTCTTGGCTCCACCTCAACCCTCTACATGATCGTTTGGACATGCATCAAACTTGTAAACTATGAAAAGAAAAACAATTTTAAGATGAGAAATGATAGAAATACTTGAAAGGACTGTTAAAACAAGATGAAGCTCCCACGGGCAATACTAGGCTGCATTAGTTTCCCATGGACATAATAAAATGGATGAACATGAAAACTTATTAAATCTCAAAAATAAACCCACATTTTTGTCCTCCAAAGATTCTAGCATCATTAGTTTAGTACTTGACATATTTTTGTGATCAATTTAATTTCTTAATAATGCAAAGTGTCATCACCTTGATCTCCTAAAGATTTTTCACATCAAATTAGTTCCTAAATAATGCAAAGTGTCACAGTTTAATCATACTTATTAATCTCGGACCAAACTGCTATAGCGCGTAGTGCTACAACGCTACTATGCAAAGTGTACCTAAGTGATACACTAAATTGTACTCCACAAATATAAAACTTAAAATGTGAAAATGTGACATAAAAAACAAATCTGAAGGATCTCAAACTCAAACATAAATGATTTCAAACATTAAAATTCAAATCATAAGCAAATTGAAGGAATTAAAGTCTCAAATAATGTAACACAACAAAATAAAGCGGCAAAATTAGTCAAAATTCAAACTGCTACTTAAGTGAAATGTCAAAATCAAAGAACTTAAGGAACTAATCATAATTAAAATAATGAACATCCAAATCTTCATCTTCACTTTCACTTGTATCGAAGTTGTAAATCTCTTCCTTCTACGACGAGAACACTTTTGCAGAGACTACTGTAGCGGCGCAATAGCACCGCGATTCAGCCGCAATAGTGGCAGCTACATCTACTACACTTTGTCTGACCATCGCGGCGCGGTTTGTGGCTGCCAGCCGCTACACCTCAACGCAACTCCGCTATAGCGCGCTAAAGCGGGGCTATTCACAAGTATGAGTTTAATCCCTTAATCACGCAAAATATCATCAATATTAGTCTCTAAATTAGGATACTATTACATTAATTTCTCTCAATATGACAAAGAACTGAAGACGGACCATTTTAATGACACTGTATAATTAAGGGACTAAATCGATGAAAAAAAAATTTAAGGACTAAAATAGTGATGCTCATATGTTTGGAGGATGAGTTTTGGGGTTTTCTCAAATTCTAATTAGGTATCTAAGTAATTCACTTGTTTCTTTATCTAAAAGAATAGACCAGCGGAGGAAGAACATGGTCCTTCAAAGCTTACAACATTTCAAATTTACAAGAAAATTCCCACATCCCAAACAAACATGAAACATTTGAACCTTGCAAACTTTAACTTCGATATTGAAAATGGAAAAAAAGAGGGCAAGCATTGGCGCTATGGTAAAGCTGCTATCTTGTGACCTACCGGTCATGGATCCAGCTGCGGAAACTGCCTCAGACCCCACAAGAGTGGACTGAGCCACAATATTTTTTTATCAAATAGCAAAGCAGGTCTTCAGAAAAATCATAAAGATAACAAAACATGTTGAGAGTTCATATGCTTCAGTTTAGAACATATATACAAAAGTGATACGAAAACACGATGGATACAACATCGAAGTTACCTAAACTAAAAGATGGGTAGATAGGCATATAAAACCATACTTGATGATGAAGTCAGAGGCAGGGCCTTAGAACGATTCCTTGATTTTGAAGTCCGAGGCAGGGTCTTAGAACGATTACATTGGTTGGTATCGTCTTCATTTCCTTGCCCCATTCCCTAGTTTCTTTTCACCCACCACCTCTCCCTGCCCTTCTTTGTGCCTCTACGATTCAGCCCTAAACCCTTTTATAAAGAGGGCAAATATGACACTCTTAATAAAATACAAACAAAACACGACCGAGGTGGATTTCTATTGGTTTCAAATATCGAAAATTTCAAAATTTAAAAACAAAAACATATTTGGTAATGTCATAAATGTGATTAATGTTACCAATCAAAACTTGCACACCATTTGCCATTGAGTTTGAATATTAATAAATGTCAAAATTTGGATATACCCAAGGCGAAAAGCAAAGTTCCAAAAAACGTATCTCTCAATAAAGAAATGCATTACCATTAAAAAAAAATAGTAAACTATTTGACTATTTTGCAGTAATTGGCCTAACAAATTAGTTAATCAAGCATAACAATTATAGTAAAAATAAAATATTTAAAATGTTCAACTTACATAACAGTAAAATGCTTACTGCTAAGAATCTAAAAGACTGGACTCTAATTATTTTTTTATCCCCCCCCCCCCCCCCCCCCCCCTCTTTTCTCTCTCCCCCTCTTCGCTATTTGGGGTATAATGGAGAGTATTTTTTTTTAGTCTTACTATGCAGGAAGCATGCATATGACACAACAAAGGGTTCTAAAGAAAAAAATAAAGGATTCAACACAGTTAAAGTACAATATATAAAATTAATATAGAGTCAATATAAAAACACAAATCTTAAAGATATATAGTAATGATATAAGGACAAATTCTAACAGTCAACTTTGTTTAAAAATAAGCTTTATAACATAGTCATATTCTATACTACCATAAATCTTCGAGATTAAGTATAATAATTCCAACAATGATACAAAAATAACATTAAAATACTGTAGTATGTAGACTAGAAGTATCCAACGGGTGTTTGAGGAATCAGGATTATCCAACATCACATGTTAAGTCCAATACTAGTATGGGAACTATGCT
This sequence comes from Gastrolobium bilobum, assembly GCF_033153095.1. Classification (NCBI taxonomy): domain Eukaryota; kingdom Viridiplantae; phylum Streptophyta; class Magnoliopsida; order Fabales; family Fabaceae; genus Gastrolobium; species Gastrolobium bilobum. The sequence goes on from NW_026896110.1 coordinate 113,647, forward strand.
GTAATTGTTGTGTGCTTCCTTGCTGAATATCATACCCTCTTCGGCATCACTAGTAGGGCAACTATTTTGTAATTGTGATTTTTGAGTTTTTTTAACAGCTATACAATAAAGAGTTAAAAGGCTTGCCTCACCTGAACCAGAAAGGAATGCCTAAAGTGTTAGAGGTGTGTACTTTGCTGCAGGGATGAGCAAGATGCATTGATCAATTCAGATTCTCGCCTCAGTGACTTCGATTGCATTTTATTAATATCAACATCACCTCTATACCAAACAAATTCGGGACGGCAATTGATGAACCCATCTAAAAACAAGAACAAATTAAGGAATAATAAATAATAAATAAGAAAGAATAATACCTAAACCCACTCCTATGTATTTTTCACTTATTAAAGCTTAATGTACTACTTTCCCCGTAGTAAGCTTCTGCCAATCTCTTCCTTTATTTATGTCACGATTTCGGTAAAAAAATTCTTTTCTTACCAGAGCATCAAATGGTTTATAAAGAACATCTCAATCTATGTTCTCTTATTGTTTCTTTCACCGGTACTACTCTAATATTTCGCTAAATATCTTCATTTCTTATATTATCCAACCTTGTATGATGACATGTCCATCTTTACATCTTCACTTCCGCTACTCCTATAATATGCTCATGTTATTTTTCTGCCAGCCAACACTAAGCTTTGTATAATAATGCAGGCCATACTATTGTTCTACCATATTTTACTTCTAGCCTAAGAGGAATTTTACAGTCACACAAAAAACTCGATGCGCTATGCCATTTCATCCAACCTACTCTTATTCTATGGCTTTCATCATTATCAATCACTTCCCCTTTTCAAAGTGACCCAATAGATGTAGCTCAGTTGGCCCCAACTCGGGATTAGCCACATAGCTGGTCTAAAGAGTTAAAGCTTGTAGGGATAACCAGGATGCCGACTCGCATCAAAGAGATAAATAAGGTTGGTATAAAAAAATAAAAAAAAATTAACGTAGGTTATATTTGTTTCCCTGTTTTGTGTGATATGTTAAATGATGGAGGTTTGTAGTTGTTTGCATGTATTTGTGTTCGTGTTTAAGTTAAAGGTAGTGTAATGTTTAAGTTTCCTCCAAATATGTAGGGTTTGTTATTGGGGGAATTAGTTTCTCGTGTTGCAGGAGAAACTATTCCCCTCCGCCTGATACATCAAAAGTCACACCAGCGTCTTTTTTCTTTTTTTTTTTAAAAGTGGGCCCCACATGTTTTGTCCCAGCAACATGAGACAAAATGTCTCCTATAGCAAGAGATTCATAAGTCCCTTGTTGTTATGGTCATGATTTGTGTTTGGATTTATGTTTCCGAAGCTTTTTTAATTCTTTTGGTCAAATATAGGTTGTTGAATTATGTTTGAGATTTCTTGATTAGTGAATTTTATTTTTTTTTATTTTTTTGGTATATATTCCAGTTTAATATGATCCGAGCACCATTTATTACATTCCTAAGACTCATATTAATGATTTTCTCTACTTTTAGAGGGGGTAGAGTTAGAAAAAAAAAATATTAGGAAATATGAAATGGGCTAGACATTCCTTGATTATAAGAGATTACTTCATGTGTTCATACACCACCAGTTTGATGCACAAACAGAGTAGTGTTAATGAAACCACCCAATATTTTCTGACCATTCCTTCTTTGTTACTCTAATATTTCTGCCTTAGCTTTAAAGTGCAACTTAACAATATATAACTACTGAATCCCATGAAAAAAAAAAAAAAAAAAAAGATTATAACTTCAAGAAGCAAGATTTGTAATAACAAAAGGGTTGTTAGTAATTAACAAGCTTGATTCATTCTGGACTTTCCACAAACATAATATAGGCAGCAAATTAAATCCCACATGAAATAAAAGAAAAATTGTTCACTGAACAATACGCCAATTAAGGTACATACCTTCTATTGTAATGCAGATTTTGAAACACCATCATGATGCTAAGGATTAAAGGTATCGCCATGGTTTTGTGTTTTATTCAGGAACATTTTTCAAATGGTAGAAAAGTTCAGTATCGTTTGTGCACTTAAAGGAGAAGGAAAACCCCATTTTGGAGTTGAATCGAGAACCTGGAGATTTCTCGGACATGGTGGTGGAAAATAAAAAAACCAAAGAAAAGATCAGTGAAATTTTATGGTTTCTGCTTCCCTGCATGGCCTTTTTGATTACCCTCTTTTCCAAACCCCCACCCCCCAAAAAAAACACAAAACAAAAAAAGAAAACAGTTGAATGAAAAAGTAAAACCAGTTAAAAAAAAATATATATATATATATAGGATAGGATATTGTGACACACAAATAATGTTACGCACAATGTTACGACCACATCTTAACCGTTGATTTCCGCCAATCAACGGTTATCATTTATTGCGAATTAATAATTAATTAATAAGTTTGATTATTATATATATTATTATATATATATTTGTTATTTTAAATGATATATCTTTATGTCATTTTTAATGAAATTACTAGTTATTTTTGTGTGTTTTATTATTATTATTTTTATAAAATTGTAAAGAAAAAGAAAATAGAAGAGAGGAAATGTAAAAACACACTAAAACGACGTAATTTTATTAAAAATGACATAACTCTGTGTTATTTAAAATGACAAACACTTTTTCCAAAAACAAAATAAGAAATTAGTGATTTTACTTTTAAAAGACATAGAATTGTGTTATTTTAGTCAAAATTAACGTATTTTATAAAAAAATATATAATTATGTCATTTTAGTCAAAATTACTGTATTTTATAAAAGATATAAACTGTGTAATTTTAGTCAAAATTATCGTATTTTATGGCGAGAGAAACAAAAGTCATAATAGAAAAAAGTGAGAGATTTTTTATTTAAATATTAAATAAAAAATATTAATTTTAACTAAAATAAATGTTCTTTAAAAAGATAAATATTTTTCCCTAAAAATAATAGTATAAAAACATAAAGAAATTTTTTTTTTTGATAAATCACATGTATTTTCCACGAGAGACAATCCTGTTTGGGGCCAGTTCATGATTAAGATTTTAAATTCCTCCCAAATATGATACTTGAAATGATCGAACTCATGCTCTTATTACTCGTATTTTTCCATTAAAAATTTATTTTAAATCACATTTGTCCCTAATCAAATTAAACGTTGATAATCTAACGGGGATGATTATATTAACTATCTATTTAATTTTCTATCTTTACTACCTTTTTATCATCTTTAAATTGTATTTAAATCAACAGTAGAAAAAAGGAGAAATAAGAGGTATAATTTGTTAACAAAAATAAAGGAGAGAGAAGCAAAATCTAGAGTTGCGTAACTTTTTTCAAAAGAAAATTATTGTATTTGAGATCGTTGATTTAAATTTAGAAAAAAGTTCAAATATGTCATGTAATTTGTCTTTTAATCACTTATCTTCCTATTTTTATTTTTATTTTATCATATACTCTCCTAAGTTTTTTTCCATTTAAGTCCCTCATTAACGGTGTTAAGAATTTATAATAAATATGTCTATCTTATCTTTTGTACAAAAATACAGTCACCCCATCTCCTATGTAAAATGAGTTCTCAGAGTCAACATAACTCTGACACTGTTGATTAAAAGCTAGTGAGTTCCCAGAGAGTCTTAAGATGTGTATTTCAAGACATTTGTAGTTTTGATTTTTGATTGTTGACGACTTTCAAGCTTTTTTTTTTTTTTTTGCAAAAGAGGAATTACAATAAAAGGTTATAGAAGGTTACAAGTTCTTGGGCTACAGATACCTATCAAATCTCTGCTTAGAAAATCTCTACACTCAGCTGGACGTTCTTGTAGAATGTGACAGTCCCAATCTGTCCACTTGCTCCCATGACGAGCCAGGGTGTCTATGATCACGTTCCCTTCTCTATAGATGTGAGATAGTTTTGTCATCCATTGTCTTCTAAGCAAGGCTTGCACTTAGTAAACCATAGGAGCAATCGGGTGGTTCTTTTTGCAACCGTTAATAACTAAGTTAACAGCAACTTGGGAATCCCCTTCTATCAAGATCTTCCTGCAACCTAAATTCCAAGCTACTTGAATACCATTCAAGATACCCCAGATTTCAGCTCTTAAGGAGGATCCATTGCCCAGGTTCCTACTAAAGCCTATGATCCATCTACCTGAGTCGTCTCTGATGACTCCCCCGCAACTAGAGTGGGTTCCTCTATCACTACTAGAGCCATCGACATTGAGTTTCATCCATTGTTGTGGTGGAAAGTCCCAATAGATTAGCTTCTCAATTCTAAGGCTTCTTTCAGTTCCAACCATCCCCATTACCTGGTGTGCCTCTTTAAGGTTCGAGACATAAATTTTAACTCTTCGGATGACCGAGTCCTGGCTGTAAAATTTTTGGTTGAAGATCATGTCGTTCCTATCTCTCCAGATGTACCAAAGGGAGGCTCCAAACAGTAGGTTCCATTCGAAAGGAGAGTCAGAGCATACTCAGAAATGAGATTCTGCCGGATCCAATCTTTAAGGTTACTGTCAAAGAAATCAGGTTGAAGAGTGTGAATCTGAAACTGGTTCCATATGCCTCTACTCCAATTACAGTCTCTGAGAATATGCAGTAGGTCTTCTGGTGCAGTGTTGCATCTGGGGCTGAGAGTGCAGTTTGTCAACTGTCTCTTTGCTCTCTCCACGTTAGTTAGTAGGTGTTCACCTAGAGCTTTCCAAAGGAACAATTGAATTCTTGCTGGTCCCTACCATCTCCACGGGGTAAAAACGTTGGACGTCCCTAGAAGCTAAACTTCTTCTTCTAGGAGACAATAGGCAGATCTAACAGAGAAAACACCATCACTGGTGTTACCCCATATGACTAAGTTTTCTCCATTATCGGTGCTTGGGGGCATAATGTTAGCAATTGCTTCGCAAGAATGGACAGAGACAAATTAGCATAACAAGTTCCAATTCCAATTACCATTACTGTCAACTAGTTTGTCCACCGTCCAAGTGGTAACCTCGTTCGTAAGGTGTGCCGATTGTATTGGTTGGATGCAAGAGTTTCCAATGAGCCAAGGATCACTCCAAAATTTGTTTTTTTTTTCATCTCCAAGTTGAATCTTCGATCCTGAGATTATCTACACAACATTGAACTTAGATTGGTTGTATAGGTAACTAATATGGGATTTACAATGTCTTGGCACTCTCACCCTTTGAGTTAGTTTTTCAGGTGATGACTTCAAGATACGTAACAGAGTTGAGATCACGGAAAGGACTACCTATAGGCTGGATTAAGGTGTTATACCTCCAAAGAGGTGTTGTAATAAATATTAATAGGTGAATGAAGCCACCAAAAGAAAAATGGCTAGCATCGGGTCAGTGTCGATAGAGTGAAAGTCGTTGTGGACGTCGACCCCTAAAAGGGGTGGCAATGTTACAAGTCCATATTAGTTGTATATAGGCAACTAATGTGGGGTTTATAAAGCCTTGGATACTTTTATTCTTTGAGCTAACTTGGGTGGTGACCTCTAAGTATGTAACATATTTCACATGAAAGAAGTCAAGTTCCTGAACACAAAACATAGGTGAGTCTCACCTTTAATTTTTCTCTCTCATCTTCGTTATGGATCCCGCTTGTGATATTGTCTCTATTACATGAGATAATTCTTCTCATATAAGATAAGAAAAAGATTTCCCTATAACTACCCTCTAAAGAATCACAATTAACTACTTTATAATAATAATAAAAACAAGAGAAATATAAATATTATGTTGTATGAATGGATTTTTTGTCCTGCAACTATTTTTTAAATTATGTATTAAGAATAATACATAATTAAAATATTAAAGTTGTTGATGTGGAGGAGAGAAAAAAATTAAGTTGTTGATGTGGAGGAGAGAAAATAAATAATTTTAATATTATAACTATGTACTATATTTAGTACATAATTAAAAATTGTTACAGGATATCCAGCAACACGACATTCAAGATACCCCAAAAACAATAATATTTTCAAAATTCTTTTACATCTATTATTTACCGTATAAATTCATTTACGAAAATTAGGCTCTTTGAATTTCAGTCCACTAACACCTACGAAAAAAGGAATACAAACAAAATGTGCATAGTAAATCAAAGTTACTTTTTCATAGAATTCAAACATGAATATTAATGATAAACACATTCATTCACTAAAGTGGTGGTATATGCATGCCAAGTACTTTTTTTCCTTTTTTGGCCCAAAAAAATAAAATTTTATACAAAGATTTTAATATTTAATTTGATAATTTAAAAAATGAAGGGGAAATTGTAAAAATTTAAATAAACAGAAGAAACGAAAATTCAAAAAAAAAAAATGGTGATAAAGTGCAATATCACTGTCTTTTATCAGACGTACAGTTTACTTGCATAAACAACGATGTCATCAATTAAATTCTCAAATGACTTTAATTCAGACATTTCAATTAAATAACATAATATCGAATTAAGACTTTGAACGAAATTCATAAAACACAATTAATTGGCTTTATCGAGCCTAAAAACTTCAGAGAATATAGAAAGATAAACCAGGAAATTACCAGGTAAACAACCATCCAAAGTCAAATAAAAACCTGAGCGAAGTTAATCAAACTACATACCATGACAATTTTCTCCTGTCTAGTCAAACAATTAGCACACAAAAGGGAAATAGAAGGAATAAGGTCCAAAGGGTCACAAGCTGCATGGTATCAAGTAACAAGTTACTGGATCAAAGAATAATCAACCTCATCATGTAGATGTGGAAAACACCAATCCAACCAGTAGAATCTTGATCTAGGAGGAGGTTTAAGTCCACTAGGTCCAATGAATTTTCTCAGTCTATTATTCCCTGAATATACAATGCATGTCTGTAATGGAGCTGAAATGTAATAGAGAGAGTTGCTTTCATAACCCCACCTACGTGGGTTGCTCAGTGCATAGCAGTTTGTATCTTCAGAATAAAACAATGCAAGGTCACCCAAAGTGTCCAAACTGGTCCATTCCATGGTATACAAGTCTATCTTGTACATATCCATTTTTCTACCCAACCTCCTCGTGTTTTCAAAATGAACCACTAAAAGCTGCCCATCACTACTAACCAACTTAAGACGTGTGGAATTTACACTTGGAGTATTCTTCAGTTCTAGAAATCTCAAACTGGCAGAGTTCAGGCTCAATACCCCTATCTTGCCCTCCTCAATGAGAGCATACAGAGTATTATTCAAAACCACAAAGTCCACAACCTTCCATGGATTTCCCCTTGTTGAATAAGTAACCCAACAAGAATGTCGAGATTGATAGATATGCAAACTGTAAAACTTTTTACACAAAACCACTATGATAAATTCTTCAGAACCTTTGGCAAAAGCAAGTAAGGGCTTGATACACTTATAATGTAAATTACCTTGAATGGCCAACGTACTGATTACCTTCTTTCTTCCTGTAAAAGGATTCATTAGCAGAAGTTTATTAGCACCCGCCATAATTAAATAACCACTGGATATCCCCGAATAGGATAACCCCCAGAAGTAATCTAGCTTCGAGCGATAAACTTTTTGTTCAGATATGCTAACGAAAAAATAATCTTTCTTAGCAAATGAAGATTTTAGAACAAGTAACGGTGCTTGAGACACCATGAGATTTCTCCAGTGAACTTTATGAAATGTCCTCCAGTTCTTGCACACTCCAGCAAATCGAAAGAGGTCATCAAAATCTAGTTTCTTGTAAATGATATCAAGCACATCCCATGGAAGTTGACTGTTATCTGCTTCCTTTTTCATTAGTTTGCCTGCGTATCACAAAAATAACAACGATGGGTGATTCCAACATCTATAAAAGGCATGCATAAACTATTTTTCATTTATTTGATAATATTATGGAAAAGGAGAAGATAAAGAAAGATTTCTTCCCCATTTTCGGAAACAATATTCGACTCCAAATTGTAATACAATTATGTACCAATCTCATTTCAAAAATGTGAATATTTTCCTTTCTCCTTTTCAAGATCATGCCCCTATATAGTAAACAATAGATATCTATTTTCATCCTCACATAGAAATTAGCATTCCAACTGAAAGTATAATATATTAAAAATAGACATGGAATTTCATCAATACCTGACCTGCTCCCGAAGAAAAAGGAAAAAGAAAGGGAATAATAGAAAAAGGAAAAGGCAAGTAATGCGGAATAAACATTTCCATGTGATTTTCATGTAGTCACGTGGGAGAAAACAAATTTATCAGGAATACAATTCAGGCATTTATGAAGCTATTGATAAGTAGCAAAGTTTTATGATGATTTCACATCCATAAATTTCTAGCACAGGAGTTGCTAACATAAACCACATTAAGCTCATAGACATGCTATAGTGCATGAACTGGAAAGTATGCCATAGCTTGGAAACATCATACATTCTTAACATATAATTCTCCCTCCAAAATTGAAGGAATGAGCATGAAGGAAAAGAACAGAGTGACAAGAGAATTATAAATGGTTTGCAGAAGGAGTTAGCTTCCAAAGCTTTAGAACCTTAGGAATATGGAGCCAATAGCTGCATAAGTGAAGAAACCCGGTACAATTGTATTCCGTAATATCTATATAAATAAGTTTTAGGTCCCCATGCTCTTTTCTATGATGAAAAATGTTGACACTAACAGTATAGTGCTCTGATAGGATTCAAGTGAATTTGGGGGGAAAAGTGAAGAAAAGAAACTGAGTATTGTATACCTATGACTGATACCGACATGATAACAATATGAAACAGGTACAAAGTATCAGAAAGAAAAAGAAAATGTAATTCCGGAGCATCTAAGAGGCACCCAGTATCTTACAATTCTAACAACAAAAAATCTATCTAATTGCCCCCTTCTCTCTCTACATAACTATCTCTCACCCTCCCTCTCTCTCACCCTCGAGCTGTAACAGCTTCTCCCGACAAAGGGGAGTCATGCATGATTAACATGGAAATGGGCCAATCCGTTTTGGCCCTTCGTTACCCAAATAATAGTTAGTCTATCAATTCTTTCCTCTAAAGCTTTTACCTTGTCCTCAAGGTAAAAAACTGGGTGCAGTCGTATCATACTCATACAGGAATAATAGAATCCTTTGAAGTTGTACTACTATTACAAACAATTTGCAGATTGTCAAGGTAACTACAGTTTTCCTTTTAGGGCCAAATTTTGTGGAAACATCAAAAAATTTATTCCTGCTGTCAGTAGCCTAAGTCAGAATAAAAGAGAATTCTGCATTTATCCCGCCTGTTATCACCAGCATAAATCAAGATGATGGGAAGGGTTTAGGAAAGATATCAACCCCTATTACACAACCATAAAAGTTCAGGAAGGATTAGCATCTATACTTTCTAATACTCACACTGAACCAGAGTCATTGTAAAGGACACTGTAGCCACCAAACAAGTCATTTAACGACAGATGCACAGGGACTAGCAGGTGGGGTAATGCCATCTCCAAGTCTCAATGCCGTCATTTTAGATTTTTTTCTTTGAAATTTTTTCATGCAATTTAATGTTTAGCAACTCCGATTTGAAGTTCTTGGCTCCACCTCAATCATCTACATGATTGTATGGACATGCATCAAACTAGTAAACTGGGGGGGGGGGGGGACTTTTAAGATGAGAACAAATAGAAATACTTGAAAGGACTGTTAAAACAACATGAAGCTTTTCCGAGCAATATTAATCGGCATCAGTTTCCCATTGAACTAAATCAGAGTATGAGGTATGGATTGTTTCCCATAAGGGTGAAGTATGATTATCACATAGAGACAACATAGGTAGTAGTTTAGACCAAAGCTTTGTGGAATTACCGTAATAGCCTCAGGCTAACTGAGGATGAACAAAGCGGGGGGTGAACTTGGGCTATGTTATGCCATGGGGAGATTTCTGTAGAGTAACAACAATGGTGAGTGAATGGAGAAGATGGATAATAAGGGAGCTGAGGTCCCTTTATATAGGACGTTGGAGATTCTTTTCAAGTGCGCAAAGTGTGAGGCCATAACCGTTTCCAGCCCTATTGACCCCACTAGGTGTGAGGCAGCATGATCTCTGACGTGTAGAAGGTCACATGTGCATGGGAAGTGTGAAATGACACATGCATAAGGAAGTCACATGCTCCACGTTCTAAGTTGTGTTGCCCTTGCCGAGCAACCATTTGGCCTGGCTGGGCGATGTAATCCTGCCGGACCAGAACAGTGTTTTAACTAGCATCTTCCTTTATGATAGCTTCTAGACCCACATAGTCAATTAAAGAAGTAATATGACTGTGAAAATCTCATTTTGAGGAAACATTATGCTTGGATGAGAAGCTTGACTTACTCTACGACATTATCGAAGGAGGCAATGCTCAATTTCCTAGCCAACACATGAGTTTCTTTGCATTTAGCTTGGGCATCCTTCAAGTCATTTTGCACAGCCTCCAACTTGCTAGTCATAGTCGCCACCTCGTTGTTCAACCCGCGAACCGCATGTTGGGCATTTCGAAAACTCTCTTCAAATTTCCCTTTTGTCTCATTTAAACTAGTGTTATCCATCATAAGCTTCTTTACAACCTCCTTGGCCTCCTTGAATTCTTTAGTCAAATTTGAGATCCTTGTCGGCCTGATCGAGCCTTTCTCCAAGGTCGTTAATGGCAACATCATCATCCAACTTCATCTTTAGAAGGTCTATCTCACTCTGAAGGGTGGCTAGGCTAATTTTCTCCTCCTCTTGTTTGTCAAAATGCTCCTTCAGGACCTTCACTATCTGCTAGTAGTAAAGTTAGACCAGGTCAGCAGCCCCCGTCCTAAGGCACCTAACTGTCTCCTCAACAAACTCACTCCTCATCCCCTCTTCGTCAAGGATGTCTTGAGGAACTTCGATCAAGGGAGGGGGCACAATCCCAGAAAGAATACTAGGCGGAAAAAACTTCCTTCATATTAACCTTTTTTGGTCCAACGACCGCAATTTTCCTCGGGAGCTCCAACTTGCAGTCAAGGGAGTCATCAAAAGCATCACCCTTGTCGCTAAGAACAACCTTCAAGGATTTCTTGACGCGAGACTTATGCCTAAGTTTTATGGGACTCTCTTCCGCCCAAACAGACGCTGCGCAGGGGAGTCTGTTCAACCACAGGTGTGATACCCACTGTAAGAATCAGCTTCAGTTGGCTCTTATCCTCCTCAAAAAGACAAAAACCTCACCTTCATGACCAGTTGTCACGTTGATGACCTCCACATCGTCCCCGACAACAGCATCTGGGGGCTCGTTTCCTGCGGCAACATTATGAACATTCGCCTTCTCAACCACGAAGAAATCTCCCCACGCCATAACCATACCACAAGTTCAACCTCCCTGTTCACCCTCAGCTAGCTTGAGGTTAGTATGATGACTTCACAGAGCTTTGGTATATACCACTGCCTCTCTTGTCTCCATCAGATCAACACCTTACGAGAAACAAGTTCATACCTCATACTTTGATTCAGTTCACCCTTGTACAACTGAAAACTTATTATATTTAAAAAATATTACCACATTTTAATCTTCCAAAGATACCAACGTCATTAGTTTCGTACTTGACATACTTTTGTCATCAATATAATTCCTCAATAACGCAAAGTGTCATTCCTTAAAGATTTTTTACATCAATTTAGTTCCTGAATAATGCAAAGTGTCACAATTTAATCCTTTAATCATGCAAAATATCATCAAATTAGTCTCTAAATTAGGACTCTGTTATACTCATTCTCTAAATCTAACAAAGTAGGACCAATTTACAGGCAGTTTGTATGATTGAGAGATTGATGACAATTTTTTGAGGACTAAAATGATAACACATATATATTTGGATTATGAAATTAGCGGTTTACTCAAATTCTAATTAAGTATCTAATTAATTCATTAATTTTAAAATCAATCTCAATTTCCCATTTACTTGTTAATGGAGGAAGAAACAAACCTTGAAAACTTTAAAAATTTAAAATTTACAAGTAAATTCCCTCGTAGCCAACAAACATGAAACATTTGAAACTTCGAAGATTTAACTTAGATATCCAAAATGGAAAAACAGATGGCAAGCATTGGCGCAATGGTAAGGCTGCTATCTTGTGCCCTACCGGTCATGGTTCCAGCTGAGTCTCGTGCACTGAGCCACTATGTTTTTTTTATCAAATAGCAAAAATCATCTTCAGAAAAATCATAAAGATAATAAAACATGTTAAGAGTTCTTCAATTTAGAACATATACACAAACGGTGATCCGAAAACACGATGCATACAACATCGAAATTAACTAAATTAAAAGATGGGTAGATAGGTATATAAAACCATACTTGATGATGAAGTTGAAGGCACGCCCTCAGAAAAAGTATATTGGTTGGCATCGTCTTCATCATTCCCTTGTCCCATTCCCTATTTTGCTTTCACCCACCACCTCTCCCTGCCTTTCTTTGTGCCTCAATGACTTAGCTCTAAACCCTCTTATAAAGAGGGCATATTTGACATTATTATAAAATACAAGGAAAACACGTAAAGTTGGTTTTCTATTGGTTCCAGATATCGAAAATTTCAAATTTGGAAACAAAAACACATTTGACAACGTCATAAAAGTGAGTATTGTTATGCAAAATCTTACACACCATTTGCACTGTGTTTGAATATTAACAAATTTTAAAATTTGGATATACCCAAGGTGAGGCACAAAGTTCCAAAAAAAGTATTGTTAAGAACCTTGAGGTACACCACCCCAAAAGCTAGCTCACAGGGTGGGAGTGCCCAAGGCCTTATAAACCTCACATTAGTTGCCCATACAACTAATGTGGGACTATATTTCTCAACACGCATCCTCACACGAGAGCCCACTGGGCTTGAAGGGTGGACAACATACAAGCCCACCTACATGTGGAAATTCCACTACAAAGAAAGTGGGAGGCGGTGAGATTTCGAACGCTCTGATACCATGTTAAGAACCTTGAGGTAATTTTTTTTTTTTATTGGAAAAATATTATTATAATTGTGTAATTAATCTGATACAAAGGGGTCTCTATTTATAGAGAATAACAGACCTAATTCTTGACCTAATGGGCTTGGCCCAATACAACAAATAATAATAATAATAAAAACCTAATATTTACAACACTCCCCCTCAAGTTGAGGAATATATATTTATCATTCTCAGCTTGCTAGTAAGTTCTTGAAATCTGTCTGAAGGAAGTCCCTTTGTCAATAGATCAGCTAATTGACGCCCAGTGAGAATGTATGGAGTGGTAATCAACCCGCTATCAAGTTTCTCTTTGATGAAATGGTGGTCAACCTCAATATGTTTAGTCCGATCATGTTGAACCAGATTATGAGCTATACAAATAGCGGACTTATTGTCACATAGCAGCTTCATAGGTCCCTCACAATTTATTTTGAGATCATCGAGTACAATTTTCAGCCACAGTAACTCACAAATGCCTTGAGCCATAGCTCGAAATTCAGCTTCTGCACTTGACCTGACAACCACATCTTGTTTCTTACTTCTCCATGTCACTAAGTTACCACAAAGAAACATGCAATAACCAGTGGCAGATCGACGGTCAGTCACGGATCCAGCATAATCAGCATCAGTGTAGACTTCTAAAGAGAGATTGTCATCACGTCGGAATAATAATCCTTTACCAGGAGTAGCTTTAAGATACTGAAGAATTCTCTCTACTACCTGCATGTGTTTCTCCTTTGGATCGTGTATAAACTGACTGACAACACTAACAACATAAGCTAGGTCTGGTCTAGTATGAGCTAGATATATCAATTTTCCAACTAGCCGTTGATATTGTCCTTTATCAACTGAAGGATTTTCCTCTTCATAGCCTATCTTGTGATTCTGCTCAATAAGAGTATTAGAGGGTTTACACCCGAGCTTTCCTACTTCTTTGAGAAGATCAAGGACATATTTCCTCTGGCTGATAAAAATTCCTTTGCTTGAATGAGCTACTTCTATCCCTAGGAAATATCTCAGTTTCCCAAGGTCTTTGACTTCAAACTCAGAGGCAAGCCGTGTTTGCAGAATCTTTCTCTCCACAAAATCATCACCTGTGATAATAATATCATCAACATATACAAGGAGCACAGTAAGCTTCCCATTTTGGGAGTGCTTGAAGAAAAGAGTGTGATCTCCTTGACTCTGTCTGTATCCTAAGGTCATCATAACCTTAGTAAACCTTCCAAACCAGGCACGAGGTGACTGCTTCAATCCATACAAGGTCTTTTCTAATCTACAAACTTTATTTTCTCCCTTCACAGAATCAAAACCAGGCGGGATTTTCATGTAGACTTCTTCCAACTCACCATTGAGGAAAGCATTTTTCACATCAAATTGATTTATATCCCAATTGTAATGGGCAGTAAGAGATAACAAGACTCTCACCGTATTCATCTTTGCAACTGGAGCAAAGGTTTCTTCATAATCAATGCCATAGGTTTGAGTGTTACCTTTGGCGACTAATCGAGCCTTGTATCTTTCAAGAGTTCCATCAGAATTATATTTCAGGGCATAAACCCATCTGCACCCCACTGCTTTCTTTCCGTTAGGTCTATCAATAACCTCCCATGTTTTATTTTTCTCCAACGCATTCATCTCCTCTTGCATGGCTTGAGCCCAATTCCCATCTTTCAAGGCTTCATGTACTGATTTTGGGATTGAAACAGAATCTAGTGCTGAAACAAAGCTGTTGTGCTGCACAGAAAGATTAGCAGAGGAAACAAAATGGGAGATAGGGTATTGAGTACAAGAGGGACAAGAAGAACAAGATTTCTTGGAACAAGATCTTTTTCCTTTTCTTAGAGCAATGAGTAAATCATCAGAAGCAGTAGAAATGGGTAAGTCATCAGAAGTATTAACATCGTGATCAGAAATATGAGATTCAGGACTTACCAGTGGTTCAGACGATTGAGGTTGCTGTTGAGGCAATGTGGGTTGTTTCCTTCTTTGATATACCAATTCAGGTGTCACAATCTTCCGTATCTCTGGTGTATTTGATGTATCAGTCACAGGAGGATCAGACATGGAAGGAACAGGAACAAGAGGAGGAGACACTGACACAGGTAAAGGAATAGACACTGGAGATTCAGACTCAAAGAAGGAATGTGATGAGTTTTCTGGTGAATTATTTTCCCCCTGAAGATGAGGACCTTGGAAAAAGGAATCAGATTCCTGAAAAATAACATCCATAGTAACAAAAAAAATTCGACTACCAGGGTGATAACACTTGTAGCCCTTCTTATCAGGAACATAACCAAGGAAGACACATTTAATAGCCCTAGGGTCCAACTTACTGTGATGATGTTTATGAACATGAACAAAAGAAACACACCCAAACACTCGTGGAGGAAGACTCATAGTTGGAATAGAAGGAAAAAAAGAAGTTATAGATTGAATAGGACTTACATGGTCAAGTACCCGAGTGGGTAAACAGTTGATCAAGAATGCTGCAGTAAGAATAGCATCTCCCCAATAGTATTTGGGTACATGTGTCTAAAACATTAATGCACGAGCCACTTCAAGAAGGTGACGATTTTTCCTTTCAGCAACCTCATTCTGTTGAGGGGTGTCAACACAAGTAAGTTCATGAATCATACCGTTATTTCGTATAAATTGGGAAAAAATTTGATTAACATATTCAGTACCATTATCTGTCCTTAGTCTCTTGAGTTTTTTTACCAAATTGGGTTTCAACCATTTTATAAAATTGAAAGAACAGTTGTGGTACCTCAGATTTTTCACGCATTAAGTAAACTCAAGTTACACGAGTGCAATCATCAATAAAAGAAACAAACCATTTATTTCCAGAAGAATGAGGGACCTTAGAAGGACCCCAAACATCAGAATGAATAAGATCAAAAGGTTCAACACTCTTAGTAATACTAGAAGGAAAAGTCACACGATGATGCTTAGCAAACTCACAAACATCACAATGAAAAGACTCAACAGACTTAGACAAAAACAATGACGGAAATAAAGACTTGAGTAGACTAAATGGAGGATGTCCCAAGCGCTTATGATGAAGCCAAATCAAAGAATCAGCAGTTGATTGACCATGAGACAGCAAGATGTGATTTGTGACTTTATTTGCGGGAGATTGTGACACCAGATAGTACAGCCCACCTTGCTCTTTAGCACTACCAATCGTCTTCCCCGTGGCGAGATCCTGAAAAACACAATGGGTAGGGAAGAAGGTTACAGTACAACTCAAATCTTTTGTAAATACAACCAATGTGGGACTATATATCTCATCACGCCCCCTCACACAAGAGCCCATTGGGCTTGAAGAGTGGATAATGCAACAGGCCCAACCTACCTGTGCTAAGAAATTCCACAAGAGAAAGTGGGGGGCGGCAAGGCTCTGATACCATGTTAAGAACCTTGAGGTCACCACCCCAAAAGCTAGCTCAAAGGGTGGGAGTGCCCAAGGCCTTATAAACTCCACATTAGTTGCTCATACAACCAATGTGGGACTATATATCGCAACACGTATATCTCAATAAAGAAAGGCATAAACATTAAAAAAAAAAAGAGGTAAAATATTTGACTATTTTGCATTAATTGGCAATATATATTAATTAATCAAGCATTCATAGTATAAAAAATATATTAAAATGTTCAACTTACAAACAGTAAGATGCTTTATACTAAGAATCTAAAAGACTGGACTCTAACTATTTTTTAAAAGTATGACAATGTAGGAAGCATGAATATCTTATTAACTATAAAATAGATGTATAATCAAACAAATAAAGGCATTAAAATGGATAATTTTTTCTGTAGTCAAGGATTTATACACACACACTTTTAGAGTAGTCAAGGATACACAGCACATGCACATTTTCCGAACAGTAGACTTCCATATACACATGGTGGTGTGTACAAGGCCCGAGAATGAATTCCCTACCATATGGCTGACCGGCAATACTAGCGATTTTGGCTTCATGCAATGCTGGCACAAGGACATGGCAAATTCTTAAAAAAAAGAAAGGACGCAACACAGTTAAAGCAAAACAAATAAAATTAATATATGATTAACATGACATAAATCTTAAAGATATATATTTATGATATAAATACAAATCCTAACACATTCAACTGTGTTTAAAATATAACCATTATAACGTAGTCATTACTCATTCAAGCACAAATTTTTCAGATTTAGCATAATATCTCTAACAATGATTCAAAAATAACATTAAAATACAGTAGTCTGTATCCAACGAGTGTCTGAGGAGGATCCAACATGACATGTCCAAGTCCAACACTAGTATGGCAACTATGTTGTGATTGTCCATGCTTCTTTGCTGACTATCATACCCTCTTCAACATCACTAGCAGGACAACTATTTTGAAATTGTGATTTTTGAGTTTTTTTAACAGTTACACAAAACAGAGTTAAAGGCATGCCTCACCTGAACCAGAAAGACGTGCCTAAAGTGCTAGAGGCAGCACTTCGTTGAATGGCTGAGCTACAATCAGCAAGAGGCATTGATCCATTCAGGTGCCTTGCCTCAGTGTCTTTGATTGCATTGAATTAAAATCAACATGTCAGCAGTCAATGAACCAATCTAAAAGCAAGAACAGATTAAGGAAAAACAAATAATAAATAAGAAAGAATAATACCGATACATACTCTAATGTATTTTCACTTCATTAAATCTTAATTTACTACTTTCTCCCAAGTAAGTTCCAGCCAACCTCTTCCTTTCTTTACGGCGCTATCTCAATAAAAAAACTTCTTTTCTTACTAGAGCATTTATTGGTCTTCGAACAACATGCTTAAACCCGATCACTGCACCATTGTATGAACACACAGCCTCTTTGTGAGTGAAAGGTCACGAATTCGAATCCAAGAAATAGTCTTTTTGCAAGTATATAAGGGTAAGGCCATGTACAAGGATTGAACTCCATATAACATTACAGAACCTACTGTTGTTCTATCATATTTTCTATCCAGCATAAGAGGGATTTTAATCACACAAAAATCCCAATCAGTGCACCATTTCATTCAACCTACTCTGATTCCATGGTTTACATCCTTATCAATTAGACTACACTAAGAATTTGATGCAAAAACAGAGTACTGTTAGTCAAACCACCCAATATTGTCTGACCATTCCTTCTTTGTTACTCTAATATTTCTGCCTTAACTTTGAAGTGCAACTCAACAATATATAACTGAATCCCATGAAAAAAAAAAATGATAACTTTAAGAAGCAAGATTTGAAATAACAAAAGGGTTGTTAGTAATTACCATTTACCAAGCTTGATTCCTTCTGGACTTTCCACAAACATAATGTAGGCAGCAAATTAAATCCCACATGAAATAAAAGGAAAATTGATCACTAAATAATATGCCAATTAAGGTATTTACCTTGTATTGCAATGCAGATTTTGAACTAAACAGAAAAAAAAAAAAAAAAAACCATTATGCTAAGGATTACAGGTACCGTCAGGGCTCTGTGTTTCTTCATTCACGGAAATTTCCCAAATGGTAGAAAAGTTCAGCGTAGTTTGTAAACTTAAACGAGAAGGAAAACCCCATTCTGGAGTAGAATCCATAACCAGGAGAATTCTCGGACAGGGTGGTGGAAAATAAAAAAATCAAAGAAAGATCACTTCTGCATGGCCTTTTTTAAAATATAAATTAAAAAAATAGAAAATCATTACCTAAAAAAAAATAATAATTCAGTTTAAGATCCCTTCTCGCTTGACTAACACAAACTTTGGGTGTGTTTGAATGTGTTTTTATTTTTTTGTTTTTAAAACAATGAAGTTTGAAAATTAATTTTGAGAGTAAAAAAACAATAAAATTTGTTTAAATATGATTAATTTTAAAGTTATAAAGAAGATGTAGTTATTTATTAAAATGTCATTAATGAATCCTCGTATTTACAAAATTGCCACTGCAAAATAATGTAAAATAAAATAAAAATCGATCTAATTACGAAAATGCCGTTAATGAATCCCCTTATTTACAAAAATGTCACCGCACTTTACCAAAAACCTTGGAAACACCCTGTAGTTGTTTTGCTTTTTCTATTTCTAAAACCAAAAAACAAAAACGGTTTTTAAAACACGATGAGTGAAAACAGTCTCTTCAATCAAGTTCTTTTATTTTTTTGTTTTTAAAAACAAAAAACTGTTTTACAAAACAGTTAACAAGCAGGCCCTTAATAACTTCTTTCTAATTGTAATTTAGGAAAAAAAAAATTAAAAATGTGGATCCCATCTTTTTGTGAGAGTGAAAGAATATAAAGTGTGTCATTTAAAATGACACTTTTTTCCCTTATGGAATATACAAAAAATTCATGAGTTGACTCATATATTTACCCATTAAAAATTCACTGTATATCACTTTAGTTCCTCATCACATTAACTGTGGATAGTTTAACTTTAACATGATAATTATGAAATTATAACATATACGTCTCATATGTTTTTGAAAACAGAAAATTAAAAACTTAACTTCTTTCTAATTGTAATTTAAAGAAAAAAAACATAATAGAAACAATAATGTTTTCGAGACACATGCCAAGTTCTTTATTCTTTTTATGTCTATTATTTACAGTATGAACTCATTTATGAAAAGTATGCTCTTTGAATTTCAGTCTACTAACATGAAAGAAAAAAAAATAAAACAAAATATGTCTACGTTAAATTAAAGTTACCTTTTTAAAGAATTTAAACACGATTATTAATGATATATGCCACATTCATTCACTCAATTGGTGGCGTTTGTATGCCTAAAAATAAAATAAAATCTTATACAAAGATATTAATATTTACTTTGATGATTAAAAAATAATAATAATAAAAAATAATAGAAAAAATTGAAACAAAAAATTTGGTGATAAAGTGCAATATCAGTGTCTTTTATCAGACCTACACTCCTACAGTTTACCTACAAAAACATGTAAACGATGTCTTCAATTACATGCTCAAATGACTTTAATACAGACATTTCAATTATATAAAATAATATCTAATTAAGACTTGAATGAAATTCATAAAGCATAATTTGTTGGCTTTTTCAAGCCTAAAAATTTCAGAGAATATAGAAGATAAACCAGGAAATTACCAGGGAAACAACCACCCAAAGTCAAATAAAAACCTAAGTTATTGAAACTAGATACCACATGTTTCTCCAGTTTTGTCAAAGTCAAACTACTAGTACACAAAAGGGAAATACAAGGAACAAGGTAAACACACAAGGTCACATGCTGCATGGTGTCAAGTAACAGGTTACTCAACCAGAGAATAATCAACCTCTTCTCGTACACGTCGAAAACACCAATCCAACCAGTAGAATCTTGATCTAGGAGGAGGTCGAAGTCCACTAGGTACAATGCAATTCTTCAGTTCATTATTCAGTGAATATACTTCGCATTCTCGTGATACAGGGGAAATGTAATACAGAGAGTTGCTTTCATATCCACACTTAGCTGGGTTGCTCAATGCATAGCAGCTTCTTCCCTTAGCATAAAACAATGCAAGGTCACCCAAAGTTTCCAACCTGATCCATTCCATGGTTGACAAGTCTATCTTGTACACATCAAATGTTTCCTTTGGTTCAAAATGAACCACTAAAAGCTGCCCATCACTACTAACCAACTTAAGACTTGTGGATTTTACACTGGGAGTATTCTTCAGTTCTAGAAATTTCACACATGCAGAGTTCAGGCCCAATACCCCTATCCTGGCCTTCTCAGTGATAGCATACACAGTATTATTAAAAACCACAAAGTCCACAACCTTCCATGGCTTTCCCCATACTGAATAAGTAACCCAACAAGAATGTCGAGACTGATAGATATGCAAACTCGAATAGTTTTTACAGAAAACCACTATGATGAATTCTTCAGAACCTTTGGCAAAAGCTAGCAAGGGATGGATATAATAATAATTTAAAATACCTTGAATGGCCAACGTACTGATTTCCTTCTTTCTTCTTGTAAAAGGATTCATTAGCAGAAGTTTATCATAACCCGCCATAATTAAATAACCACTGGATGTCCCCGAATAGGATAAACCCCAGAAGTAATCTAGCTTTGAGCGATAAACTTTTTGTTCAGATATGCTAACGAAAAAATAAGCTTTCTTAGCATATGAAGAAGTTAGAACAAGTAGTGGTGCTTCGGACAACATGAAATTTCTCCAGTAAACTTTATGAAATGTCCTCCAGTTCTTGCACACTCCAGCAAATTGAAAGAGGTCATCAAAATCTAGTTTCTTGGAAATGATATCAAGCACATCCCAAGGAAGTTGACTTTTCACTGCTTCCTTTTTCATTAGTTTGCCTGCGTATCACAAAAATAAGAATGATGGGTGATTTCCAATGTCTATAAAAGGAATTCATATACTTTTTTCATTTATATGATAATTTTAAGGGAGATAAGGAGATAAAGAAAAAAATTCTTTTCTCATTTTCACAAACAATATTTAAGTCCAAAATGTAATACAATTATGTACCATTGTCATTTTAAAAATGTGAAATTTTGTTTTCCCCTTTTCAAGTTGGTGCTCCTTAATAGTAAACAAGATCTATCTTTTTTCATCCTCACATGGAAAATAGTATTCTAACTGCAAGCATAAGATATTAACAATAGACATGGAATTTCATTGACTCCTACTCCCAAAGAAAAAGGAAAAAGAAAGGGAATAATAGAAATAGGAAAAGACAAGTAGTGGGGGATAAACATTTCCATGTGATTTTCTTGTTGTCATGTGGGAGAAAACAAATCTATCAGGAATACAATTTGAGTATAATGTAACTGAAATTGTCATGCGTGACACTAGAATACTAACAAAACTGAAAATTGCATTCAATAAGTTCCATTTTCCAGTAGTCATGTGTGACACTAGAATTCTAGTGAAACTGAAAAATGAAATAGTGGATAGGCAACTTCAAAAAGCAATGAGTGGAATTACTGAAGGGTTGAAGACAAACACATAACACCATTTATGCTATCAAAGAAAAAAAGGTATATGAATAACCTACAAGGTGAAAAAGTTTTAGTTGCATGTACATATGTAGTGCAGCAGGAAATATATTTACAAGATTATTCTTCACAGGATTAAAGACACTATTGAATATTTTTCCCTTATCACAGTTGCTTTTTCATTCTTTAATCTCACAATTGCATCAAGTAGCTTCTGATTGTTATTGGCTGTAAGAAAACATTCAAGTCAAACCGTTGTTGAAAGTACTTAACACAACATTGTAACTTACCACCAATAAAAAGTCATCCCTAATAGTTGAAAATTACTGAGTGCTCTTGAAAAGGTGAACCAGGTATAGAGAATGAGATCAACATGTGACGATTACAGAATAACTTTTCCCAAAGAACATTTAATAAATAAGATCAAACCCCTTCAAAAATGTTGATGACAAATTAATCAATAAGACAAAACCCCAGGCAAAACTAATCGGCCCTCCCAGTTCCCTCAACAGGAAGAGAGAGTAAATTAATGCAAGAAACCTGACTTCCTTAGTAGAAGGCAGACTGTTTAACTAGAAAGCATAAACAAAACGAAACACAATTAAGGTATTTCTGAAGCTTTTGATAAGTAGCAAGGATTTATAATGATTTCACATCCATAAATTTCTAGCATATAATTAGCAAACACAAACCACATTAAGCTCATAGACAAGTTATAGTGCATGGACTGGAAAGTATGCTATAGCTTCGAAACATCATACATTCTTAAGGAAACATAGAGCATGAAGGAAAAGAACAGAATGACAAGAGAACTAGAAATTGTTTGCAGTAGGAGTTAGCTACCAAAGCTTTAGAACTTGAGAGGAATATGGAGCCAAGAGCTGAGTATGTGAAGAAACCCAGTATGATCGTATTGCTTAGCAATCAATTTAAATAAGTTTTTGGTCCCAGTGCTGTATAATATGATGAGCAATCTTGACATTAACAGTATAGTGCTCAGATAGGATTCGAGTGAATTCAAGGAAAAAAGTGAAGAAAAGAAACAGAGTATTGTATAGCCATGGCTGATACCGATATGATATCAATATGAAAGGTACAAAAGTATCAGAAAGAAAAAGAAAATGTAATTCCAGAGCATTTGAGAGGCATTGTGTCTCTTGTTGTTCAAACAACAAAAACCCTCTCCAATAAACACCACTCTCCCGCTACATAACTCTTTCTCTCACTCTCGAGCAGTTAGTAACAGCTTCCCCCGATAAAGGGGAGTTATGGGAAGGGGCCAATCCTCTACGGCCCTTTGTAGTGTAAACCCGCATAATAGTTGTAGTCCTATCAATACTTTCCTCAAAGCTTTCACCTTGTCCTCAAGGTCAAAAGCTGGGTGTAGTCCTATCATACTCATACAAGAATTAAAAAAATCCTTCAAAATTGTACTACAATTAGAAACAGTTTGCTGATTGTGGAGGTAACTATAGTATGCCTTTTGCGGCCAAATTTAGTGCAAAGATCATAATATTGCTGCCGTCAATAGCCTTAAGACAGACTAAAAGAGAGTTCTACATTTATGATGGCTGCTATCACCAGCATAAATCAAGATGATGGAAAGAGTTTCGAACAGACACCAACCCCTATTACACCACCATAAAAGCTCAGGAAGGACTAGCATCTACCTGTTAAATACTCACACAAAACAAGAGATATTGTAAGGACATCATAGTTACAAAACATGTCAATCAAGGACAGATGCAAAGGGGCTAGCAGGTGGGGTAATGTCAGCTCCAAGCCTCAACACCTTCATTTTACTTTTTTTTTTCTCTGAAAATATTTCATGCAATTTAATGCTTAGCCATCCCAATTTGAAGTTCTTGGCTCCACCTTAACCCTCTACATGATCGTTTGGAAACACATCAAACTTTTAAACTATGACAAGAAAAAAAAATTAAGATGAGAAGTGATAGAAATAATTGAAAGGACTGTTAAAACAACATGAAGCTCCCACGGGCAATATTAGTCACAATTAGTTTCCCATGGACGTAATAAAATGGATGAACCTGAAAACTTATTCAATTTCAAAAATAAATCAACATTTTGTCCTCCAAAGATACGAGTATCATTAGTTTAGTACTTGACATATTTTTGTCATCAATTAGTTCCTTTATAAAGCAAAGTGTCATCACCTTGATCCCCTAAAGATTTTTCCAAGTCAAATTAGTTCCTGAATAAGCAATGTGTCACAGTTTAATCCCTTAATCATGAAAATTATCATCAAATTAGTCTCTATATTAGGATACTGTAACATTCATTTCTCTCAACCCAACAAAGAAGGACCATTTTAATGATGACACTAATTAAGGGACTAAATCGATGACAAATATTTTGAGGACTAACACGACGATGCTTATATCTTTGGAGGATGAGTTTCGGGGTTTACTCAAACTCTAATTAGGTAACTAAATAATTCGTGAATTTTAAAATCAATCTCAATCACTTGTTTCTTCATCTAAAAGAAACAACCTTTAAAACTTACAACATTTCAAATTTACAAGTAAATTCCCTCATTCCCAACAAGCATGAAACATTTGAAACTTACAAAATTGAACATTGATATCGAAAATGGAAAAACAGAGGGCAAGCATTGGCGCAATGGTAAGGTAATAAAAAAGCCATAGACCCCACAACAGCGGACTGAGCCACGATATCTTTTTATCAAAGAGTGAAAAAGTCTTCAGAAAAACCATAAAGATAATAATAGAAAAAAACAAGTTAAGAGTTCATATGCATCAATTTAGAACATATATACAGAAGTGATATGAAAACATGATGCATACAACATCAAAATTAACTAAATTAAAAGATTGGTAGATAGGCATATAAAACCATACTTGATGATGAAGTCGGAGGCAGGCCCTCAGAATGATTATATTGGTTGGCATCGTCTTCATTCCCTTCCTCCATACCCTACTTTCTTTTCACCCACCACCTCTCACTGCCTTTGTTTGTGCCTCTTCGAATGAGCACTAAACCCTTTTATAAAGGGGGCGAATTTGACACTCTTAATAAAATACAAAGAAAACACGACCACGGTGGGCTTCTATTGGTTCCAAATATCGAAAATTTAAAAATTTGGAAACAAAAGCACATTTGACAATGTGAAAAGCAAAGTTCCAAAAAGACATATATCTCAATAAAGAAAGGCATTGCCACTAAAATAAATAAATAAATAAATAATAATAATAAACTATTTGACTATTTTGCATTAATTATACAAATTACTTAATCAAGCATAACATTCATTGTAAAAATAAAATTTTCAAAACAGTAAAATGCTTAGTGCTAAGAATCTAAAAGACTGAACTCTAATTATTTTTAATAGTCTGACTATGCCCCAGCCTCGCTAATCAGGGGTATAATGGAGAGTGATTTTTATTTTTTTTTACTTTTTAGTCTGACTATGTAGGAAGCATGCATATAAAACAACACTGGCGCAGGAACATGGCAAATTCTAAACAAAAAGAGAAAGGACACAACACAGTTAAAGTACAACATACAAAATTCATATATGACCAACATAAAAACACAAATCTTAAAGATATATATTTATGATATAAATACAAATCCTAACACAGTCAACTTTGCTTAAAATATAAGCATCACAACATATTCATTACTCTTTACTAGCACAAGTCTTTCAGATTTAGTATAATAATTTTAACAATGATTCAAAAATAACATTAAAATACTGTAGTATGTAGACTAGAAGTATCCAACAAGTGTTTGTTTGAGGAGTATCCAACATCACATGTCCAAGTCCAACACCAGTATGGGAACTATGTTGTAATTGACATGCTTCCTTGCTGACTATCTTACCCTCTTCAGCTTCACTAGTAGGGCAACTATTTTGTAATTGTGATTTTTGAGTTTTTTTGACAGCTACAGAAGAAAGTTAAAGGGCATGCCTCGCCTGAACCAGCAAGCCGTGCCTAAAGTGTTTGAGGCGTGTACTTTGCTGCACGGCTGAGCAAGATGCATTCATCAATTAAGGTGCCTCACCTCAGTGACATTAATTGCCTTTTATTAACATCAATATCACATTTTTCTCAAACAAGCTCAGGATGGCAATCGATGAACCCATCTACAAGCAAGAACAAATTAAGGAAAAATAAATAATAAATAAGAAAGAATAATATCTAAACCCACTACAATGTATTTCCACTTCAATAAAACTTAGTTTATAACTTCCCCCAAAATAAGCTTCTGTCAATCTCTTCCTTTTTTATGTCACTATCACGGTAACAAAAATTCTTATACCAGAGCATCTAATGATCTTCAAAGAACATGCCCAAACAATCTCAATCTACGTTTTTTTCCCCCCACCAATACCACTCAAACTTTTCGTCAAATATCTCCATTTCTTATATTATTTAGCCTTGTATGATCACATATCCGTCTAAACATCTTCATTTCCGCTACTCCCATATTATGCTCATATTATTTCAGTGCTAGCAAACATTAAACTCTGTATAACATTGCAAACCATACTATTGTCATATTATCCTTCTAGCCTAGTGATCACACAAAAATCTCGATACGTTGTGCCATTTCATTCAACCCACTCTGATTCTATGGATTTCTTCCTTGTCAATCACTTTCCCCTTTCGAAAGATCGATCCTAGATACCTAAATGCACCTTTTTTTAGTTACCTCCTATCCTATTATATTCACAAATTCATGATCTCCTCCTTTTGGCGTGGCGAATGCACACTCCAAGTAGCCTTACTCCGACTTAACATAAGATCCTTTAGACTCTAATGCGCTTCACCATAATTCCAATTTAGAGTTAACACCAACCCTAGTCTCATCAATAAACACGATATCATTTGCAACTTTATTGCATTGAATATACCACCAAATTATATATGTTTTAAAAGTAAAAAATAATTAAATATATCACTAGGTCCTGTTTGGCTCAATTAAAAATTGGATTTAACAACATAAGAAAATTCAATTTTTAATTTGAAAGAATAATTCACACCCCTATGTTGAGTAAAACTCAATTTTGCCAAACTCCACAAGGGATTATTGATCTTCATTACTTCTACAATCCAACCCAAAAACACAAATATTACTCAACTCCCTTGGGTCCACACTTGTCTATCACAAGACGTGCAATGCCCCAACCAGCAATGCATGTTTATTTCTTGGAAATTAGAAAAAGAATTTAAATATCCATCAAACAAACGCGAAAATTTATTTCTGCGTGGAAATTTATCATGGAAAGTTAGATAAATAATATGTAACCAAATAAAAACACAATTATGAAATACTTGCTTAAAGACAAACAAAGCATTAAGTTTATAACATCTTTTAGAGAATGATAAGAAACTATATTTTTATAAAAGCTTTGAATACAATTTAGCTTGCAACGAAAAATCGGTGGCAAATATAGATTAGATTTGTAAGTATAAACATTAATGTAAATAAACAAATTCCATATGAAATTACCAGTAAGGTATTAATTACAAGATTTCATGAAAGTTAAAACACTGTTATATATCTGTACAAAAATTGAGTCAATGGAAGTTTTCTCTCAAACAAATTGCTCACATTTTAGAGTTTCTTAGGTAAACACAATACTAACAGAGACCTTGCAGCAAATCACTTGAAATTCACTTGTAAATCATAATTAATTCTTGTCAACCCAAATGGAATTACGTTTCAAGCATTAAACTGGTGATTGTATAAATAAAAAGGTATTTGCTAAAAATAAGCACTCAAGGTTTCTATCCTTCGATCAATGAAACGGCATTGAGATGAGGGTAACTTACAAATTTAAAAAGAAAAATTATTTAAAAAGGCTGTAAATGCTCCAACACTTTGTACTTGAGCTTACAGCAGCAAACCCTAAATAAGAGGGTTTTCACCAGCACCAGCCCCAGTCCCACTTGATAATCTGAAGCTACAACTTGGAAATTATTTTTCTTTTCCTTTTGAGGGGGTAGGGTATGAATAAAAACAATTTGGAAATATGAAATGGGCCAGAAATTCCTTGATTATAAGAGATTACTTCATGTATTCATACACCACCAATTTGATGCACTAACAGAGTACTGTTAATAAAACCACCGAATATTTTCTGACCATTCCTTCTTTGTTACTCTAATATTTCTGCCTTAACTTTGAAGTGCAACTTAACAATATATAGCTGAATCCTATGAAAAAAATATTATAACCTCAAGAAGCAAGATTTGTAATAACAAAAGGGTTGTTAGTAATTAACAAGCTTGATTCATTCTGGACTTTCCACAAACATAATGTAGGCAGCAAATGAAATCCCACATGCAATAAAAGAAAAATTGTTCACTGAATAATATGCCAATTAAGGTACATACCTTCTATTGTAATGCAGATTTTGAAACACCATCATGATGCTAAGGATTACAGGTACCGCCATGGTTTTGTGTTTCATTCACGGACATTTCTCAAATGGTAGAAAAGTTCAGTGTCGTTAGTGCACTTAAAGGAGAAGGAAAACCCCATTTTGGAGTAGAATCGAGAACCAGGAGAATTCTCAGACATGGTGGTGGAAAATCAAAAACCAAAGCAAGATCACTGAAATTTTAAGGTTTTTGTTCCTCTGCATGGCCATTTTTATTTTCTTCTTTCACAAACTCTAAAATAAATTTAAAAAAAAATAGAAAACTATTAACTTCAAAAAATAAAATCAGTTTACAAAGATTAGATTTTTTATTTTTATTTTAGAAAAACTTAGAATAATTTATTAAACGATAATAGATGTTAACATAATTTTCAGTTTCAATTACTGAAAATAAAAAGAAGATTAGAAATATGTAAAAACACTATATATTGGGGGTGGAGCTTGAAAGTGCTAGAAAGGTTTCTTAAATCTCACCTATTGTTAATAGATAGGTTGTATAATATAAATTTAGGGTCTAATTATTTTTTTTTGTTATAGTAGATAAAACTTATTTTCAATACATATATAAAGTGTGTGAAATTATATTATCTTTTTCGCTCATTTTTTCGTACATACATTTTTATATATATAAAATATAATTTTATCTATATAATATAAAAAATATTAAACTCGTAAATTTATCACAGCCTTAGGAGAAGAATTTTAATGGGCGTGGACTACCATTTATTCAATGGTCTAGACTAATCAAAATCATACTACCAATAAAGAGAGAAGAAATAAAAAATAACTTTTTGTCCAAATGTCACTTCTTGAATGAAAGGACCACATGAGATATGAGACCTGGAGCACCAAAAAAAAAATTCCCCCGTGAAGGCATAAAATTGGAGAGTTTTTCAAATATTTACATATGAATAAAGTGTGTGTCATTTCAAAAGATATAAAGTTATGTCCTTTTAAGATAGAAAAATAGATAGATAAAGGAGGTGAGAGAGTTAACAAAAAAAAAATAAAGGCGTCAGTCTCATATCTTTATGAGAGTGAAAAAATATAAATTGTGTAATTTAAAAGGATAAATATTTTTCCCTTACATAGATCTATTATCGTATTATTCATGTCTACGTTAGTTTGAATTTTGATTTCTTCTTCCCATTTCATTAACTAATAAGTGTCTCCTTGTCCTAGAACAAAACTGTGAGGACTGACGTGTCATAGGAATGGATCTGCAAAATACTGGAAAAGATGCAAGCGTCAGAGAAGGGCACATATGCAAAAATAGTTTACCAATGTTTATTTATCCAGAAAAAAAAAAGGGGGGCTTTCAAATGTTTATTGATGGGGATTGTTTTAGAATCGCGAACCCACTTATGAAGTTCAAATTTATTAACCAAATATTTCTATCAACAAAAAATCATGTTTTGATAGCTTGAATTGAATGAGAACTGTCCCTGGACTCACAAGTCACAAGCAGACATCCCAAGTACATGTTGTTTGTAGAAGACTTTAGAACTTATTTGAATAAACAATATTTGTGGATCCAAATTTGAGTTATTCACTTCTCTCATGACTTACTCGAGCATATCACCCATCTAATATTTTAAAGGAAACCATTCTTTGGCAAATAAAAAGAATAAAAAGAAAAGAAACTCATTCTTTGACAAGTATGCTGACGTGTCGTTTTCTCCTTCAATTTCAGCTTTGTGTTCACGCTACAAAATATTTAAAACCTTTCCTTCTTTGGTAAAAAGAATAAAAAGAAAATATTAAATAAAATCAAATTTGTAATTAAATTCAATTAAGAAAATATGTTAACAATTGTTGGTGGCAGATAACTCATTTAATGTCCCTCTACTTTCTGCATTGAAATTTCCAAATTAATAATATCTCACTGTTTTCTGAAATCTTGATTTTCAATTTTTAATTTTTAATTTTTAATTTGAATTTTTTAATTTTTAATTTAAATTTTAAAGGGTGGGAAAACATTTGAACAATTGTTGGTGGCAGACAGCTCATTTACTATTCTCTTTCTTTTTTTTTGTAGACATTATCCCATTACTTTCTACATGGGTAATTGTTAATCCTATTAATGCTGCATAAAAAAATATTATTTTGTTAAAAAATAATCCTTAAAAAAACAAAAATATTTTGTAAAAAACGCAAATATTTTGTGTATAAATAGGATATGTGTTATTGGGTTTTTTTCATTTGGTAATTAGCTTCTATGCACATATTTCTTCTCTTATTTATCTTCTTCATCTTCTCAAATTTGATAATTAGCTTATGTGCATATATTTCTTCTCTTATCTATCTGTTTATCTTCTTCATCTTCTCAAATTGTTGTTCTATTACATGAACATGTAATATATTTTTTTTGTTTTTTTTCGCAGCTTTGTTGGAGAACAAAACTGACGGGATGATTTGGAATCACTGGGATATGTGCTTTTATACTTCCTCAGAGGAAGGTACGACATTCTTCTTTATCTGCTTTTCTTCTATAAGTATTTTCTCCATAATCTAATATCATGAATGAATGAGATGATATAATAAAATGTCTTAACTTTTAAATGACTAAATATTTGACTTTAGCCTTCTTTGGAAAGATCTACAAGCTGCAATAAAGAAACAAAAGTATACAACAAGCAATGAGCAATGGCATAATGCGTGGATCATCTCGGCCTTTTAGGAAGTTCTCTCTTCTTCTCTCATGTGTGTTATATGTGCACTTTGGGCACCATCTCAAAATTCAACACCGTAAAAATTTCTCTTTTATCTTAAAGTTCTTCTATTTTCTATCTTTAATTTCTGAAAGAGCAAGATGAGTTTTCCCTTCTATTTTTCCTGTCCATACATAATTTGTTTCGCATTATTGTTGTTGTTCTTTAATTTATGTTTGCTCTTGACAAATATTCTTACCGTGATGATGGGAGTGATGAGTTGGATAGGGATGATACTAATTTGACCCTCATAAAACCATCTTCTATTTCTTCAAAGAATGTTGGAAGTGTGCCAAATGCTAGACCAGTGCAACCCAGCAACATAGTTTCAAAGCAATTTTTCTTTTAGGAATTTTTTGCTTTAATTATCACTATTAATTTATCTTTCTACTTTTTTAAATTTTGTTTGTGTCTATTGTATAAGTGTCTAGCTTAATTCAATGTAATTAGGCATTGAAAAGCTCTGTTTTGCATGCTCATATTCAGAATATGAACTAGCAAAGAAATTGATGGCTCTTCAATTTCAAAATATAATACAGGCATATGAAGCTTTTTATCTTATAATTAAATTTATCATAATTAGCCTTGAAACCAACCTCCTCTACAAAAAAATAAATATTCCAGATTTTTTTAAAAAAATTCAAAAACATAATACAAAAAGAGAAAAGAATTTCGTACAAGTAATTTTTTAAAAAATATATATTCATTTTTTTATGATTAATATATTAATTTTTTAAATTTTGAAATTCAAACTTGATATATGTGGAAAAAGAGTTCAGCATTAATTGGTTGCAAATATTTTTATTTATATCCCACTACTTTTTTGAAAGTCGAATTTTAAATTGATATAGGTGAAAAAAAAGTTCAACATTTTTTAGTGATAGACAACTGTATTATTATATATTTATTTGAAAATATATTCTTATGGTTAGGTTTAATAAATTTTATTATTATGTTATTTGGGCTAATTTTTTCGATCAATTAAAAACAATCATATATTATAATAATGAAATTTCACCTATATATAATAATAAATTTAAATTTAAATTTAATTTTTAGCATTTATTCAACATTTAATGTTTCTGAAGTGCAAAGATATATATATATATATATATATATAATAAATTTAATTTAATATAAAATTATAGATCTTATGAAAAAATATTTAAAAATATATGCATAGTTGTTAAAAAATATAAATTATAAAATTTAAATGCAAAAAATAAATAAGAAATACCACATTTATACTATAACAAAAATAAAAAAATTAACTTAAAAAATTATTACCAAAAGAGAGAAAAATCTGTACAAGTATTTTCTTAAAAAACAATTAACATAAATATTTTAAATATATATGTGTATATCTAATCTAAAAATTATAAATTAAAAGATAAAAAAATTAATTTTTCAAATAATATGTGTAATTAATAAACAAAATTACATTTATCATTATGTATAAAATAAAATATAAAAATTTAATCCCTATAATAACAAATGACCATTCAGTGACCACTGACCATCCAACTCTTGTATCGTAAAAATATGTTTGTCATTAAGTATTTTACAGACTATTTTAATGTTTCTCATTACTTTTTGCATGAAAAATTGTAAAGCCAATTAATAATATATATTTTTGGTAATCAATTAATAATATTATTTATTATATCTATTGGGGGAAAAGTATTTAATTTTTATAATTTAAACTTTTTAAATTTTAATTTTGAACTTGATAGGTGGGAAAAGAGTATAAAGCATAAACTGAAATTATCAAAAATTGAAATTTGATTAAAGAGAGTATTCTAATTACGTTTTTTCTTATGACCGTGTTTCTAATATATATATATATATAAATATAAATATATATATATATATATATATACACTTTTTAATTATGTTTTTGTTTAAATAATAAAATATTTGATTATATTAAATGCAGTTCAATTAAATTCACCAAATATTCGATTTAGTAGAATACTTTTTTGTATCAACTCATATTTGTTCATTATATGTTATAAATATAAAAGAATACACACAATGAAAATAAATGAATATAAATTTATTTACCAAAAAAAATGAATATAAATTTTAAAATTAAATATAAAATAAAAAATGACATGTATCGTTCTGCAAAAATAAATATTAAAATTTAATTATTAGAAAAAAAATTAAATTAATATATAACAAACACATTAAACTTTCCTTCTTCTCATGTAAGAGTATAAATAACACAATTTCATATGCCATAAATGAAAACAAGAAATGTTATAAAAACAGTTATCGAACCGGTCAGAGTATTAGGTCACTGGGTCATTGGTTCAACCAGTGGGTCACTGGTTCAACCGCATGACCCGGATATATATATATATATATATATATATGGGGTTTGATTTTCTCATGTTGCATGACTCAACTAGTGGTGGGCCCTACATTTATTAGAAAAAGAAAAAAAGAAAAGCTTTGCACGAAAATCGAAGGAGTCATACCATGAGAATTAAATTCTTATGCAACATGAGAAAATATTTTCCCTATATATATATATATATAAGAAAAAATAATAAAGGAAGAAAATATGAAAATATAAAACTCATTTAAAAATTATTAAATTTTCTTCTTTTTTTAAATCAACCCTTTCAGTTTCCATTCATGTACTAATAAATGGACTAATTAAATTGACGTTACCGAGGGGCACTCTTCCATCATGTACTAAATACTAACAGTAAATATCATTTTTGGTCCCTAACAAAAAACACGGTCCCCACTTTAGTCCCTTACAAAAAAAATTAGTCAGGTTGTCCCTAACAAATTCAAAATAGATCCATTTAGTTGAAATTGTGGTCCCTCACAAATTCAAAAAAGAGCCATATTAGTCCCTCAAAAGGACTTAAATGGGTCCACTTTGAATTTGTTAGGGACCAACTGACTAATTTATTTTTGTAAGGGACTAAAGTGGGAATCGTATTTTTTGTTAGGGACCCAAAAGGGACTTTACTCAAATACTAATAAATAAATAATTTATTTATAGAAAATTAAAAAACTCATCCAGCTGTAATTAACTTTGGGGGAAAATCAAAAGACTCAATCTTTGTTCACATCAGCGCAAAAAGCACAGTGCTTTCCCCTCTCTCCCTTTTTCCATTCTTCCTTGTTTCTTTTTCTTCTATGGTTAGAACAAAGAAATGGTGAACAGCTCAATCCAGATCTGATTGGTGATGGTAGTACCGTTGAAATGGCGAACAGCTCCTTCTTGACACATCTTTTGCAATGCATGTCCAATTTAAAAACGACAGGGATGGGTCTGTCGTCTTTCTTGGCTCCTCCGTCGGGGTTTTTCTCAGTCTCATTCTTCCCCTGTTCTTTTTTGCTGCCATGGATCTAAATTTGTTACTTTTCTGCTTCTTCACCTATCACATCGATGGAGTATTCTTCTTCTTTGTCTATCACAGATCTTGAAGATGTCCAGAAGAAATTTAGGAAAGTTCACCACGGTTGATTTGTTTGACCCCCCGAGTCACTGGTTTAACCACTAACCGGCCGGTTCAACCCGATTCACACCAGTTCACACCGGTTCACTTGCATATATGATCCTTGTTGTTAACCGGACCGGTCACACCACCGGATTACCGATTTTCGGTTCGAACCGGCCTATAACACTGCAAGAAACTGTTACTTGGAGAATGTGCACATTCTTTTATCCATGTTTTCCACTACTTTCTATATGAAAAATTATTAAGCTTATTAATAATATCAATTATTATGTCTATTGGTTGGAAAAATATTTAATATTGAAAATTTAAATTTTTTAAATTTGAATTTTGAATTTAAGAAGTGAAAAAATAGTTTAGCATTTAATATTTCTATAATGGTAAAAAGATATCTATATAAGAAATTTGAATTTAATATAAAATTATAGATTAAACAAAATTATTAAAAATTATAAAATATATGTATAGTTGATAAAAAAATAATTTAAATTTTAAAATTAAATAAAAAATAAGAAATGACGAATTTATACTTTAAAAGAATATTTATTAAAATTTAAACGTAAAAAAGTAGTACAAAAAGAGAAAAAAATTCCATACAAATATTGTTTTTAGAAAATATTTAACATAAACATTTTGAATATATATGTATAACCAATTTAAAAAAAAATATGAAAATCATAAATTAATACAAAAGAATTTAAATTTTAAATTTAAATAAAAAATAAAATGACATCAATCATTCTGTAAAAAAAATTATAAAAAATTATAAAAATTTAATAACTATAAAAATGAAAATTTTAATCTATTATATAAGAAAGAAATTGAACTTTCATTTTTTTATTGCAAGAGTATAATTAACACAATTTTCTATGTCGTGAATGAACAACTAAAAGCTATTACATGGAAAAAGTGCACAACTTTCCATAGATGTTTTTCACTAGTTTTGGTATGAAAAATTATTAAGTCTATTAATAAAATTTATTATTATATATATTGGGTGAGAAAATATTTAATATTTAAAATTTAAACTTTTTAAATTAGAATTTTGAACTTGATAGGTGGGGAAAGAGTTCAGCATTCAATGTTTCTGCAGTGGAAAAAGGACATATATAATAAAAATATAGATTAACCAAAAAATCTACTTAAAATTATAAAAATATATTTATAGTTTATAAAAAAAAAATTAAATTTGAAATCTAAACTTCATAGGTGGGGAAAAAAGTTTGAAATTTTGTTTGTCAAATAGCTATATTAATATCATACTACTTTTTGCATAGATGATTATTAAACCTATTAATAATACCACAACTTTCTGCGTCAAAAATTGTTAAACCTATTAATAATATTTTGGTAAGCCTATTAATAATATTTATTATTATGTAATTAAACTAACAAATGGTCTTTTAATATTACCTTATTCAACTATAAAGTGTTTGATAGAATATTAAACGTACGAACTCAATTTTTTTTCAACTCTTTATCTCTTATATATGTCACAAATACATAGACTACGAAGAGTCGTTTTAAAGGCAATTGTAAAAAATATAGATATGTAATAATGTAGATGCAAATATAAGAACAATTTTGTGCTGATAATTATAAAAACATATTACATGCATACTGATAGTTAGAGGTGACAAACTGGGTCAGGCCCGGAGGGTCAGCCCACCAACTTATTTTTATAATTAAATTAAAACTTCATCATTATTCATTTATAATTAAATTACTAAATCGATTACCAAAAAAAAAAATTTACTAAATCTGATTTCAATTTTAGTAAATATAAATTATTAAAATTCAAAATACTAAGGACACAAATCCTTGCAAAAAAATTATTATTTACATAAAATGTTGATAGTTAAAGGTTGCAAACTGGGGTTGGCCCGAGGGCCTGCTCGCCCCGCCTGCCAACAAGTTTTTATAATTAAATTAAAATTTCACTATAATTATAAAAAAAATTCATATTCTTCTTTTATAATTAAATTCTTAAATCTTATTTCAATTTTTGTAAATATAAATTTGTAAAATTTTAAATACTAAAGACACAAATCCTTACAAAAAATAATTATTTCTTATTATTTTGTGAATCTAATTATAATAAATGAAAGTTTATCTCTGAGATAAAATATAAAAACCTAGACGCAGCTATAAGAGCCTTATTTGTGGATAAATATAAAAATCTATTACATGCTGATAGTTAGAGGTAGCAAACCAAGCTCGGCTCGGAGGGCCGACCCTCCAACTTATTTTTATTATGAAATTAAAATTTCATACTTCTTCATTTATAATTAAATTCTTAAATCTGATTTCAATTTTTGTAAATACAAATTTGTAAAATTCAAAATACGGAGGACACAAATCCTTGCAAAAAAATAATTATTTATTGTTATTTTATAAATCTGATTGTAATAAATGAATGTCCATATCTGAGATAAAATATAAAAAATTATATGCAACTATAAGAATTTAAAGTTTGGATAAATATAAAAACGTATTACATGTTGGTATATAATGCAGACAATTAGAGGTTGCAAACTGCACTCGGTCCGGAGGACCAGCCCGCCAACATATTTTTATAATTAAATTAAATTTTCGCTCTTCGTCTTTTATAATTAAATTCCTAATTCTGATTTTAATTTTTGTAAATACGAATTTGAAAAATTCCAAATACTAACAACACAAATCTTTGCAAAAAAATATTTATGTATTATTATTTTGTAAATTTGATCTTTCTAAATGAAAGTTCATCTCTGAGAAATACTGAAAGAAGTTGACTCAAACTTTGTAATTTTTGAATAACCACATGACAAGGTAAAAAACAGCAATATACTTTTATGTGTTGCTTTAATTTTTACGAGAGAAACAAATTGATTTTTTTTTCGTGCAACGCACGGATAATACACTAGTATTTACTCAAGTAAATCAAATACTTAAGAAATTGTGAATCAAACGTGATTAAATAAGGACAAATTAATATAATTTTGATAAAGAAAAATATATTTCTCATTTTGCATGAGACAAAATTATCTCATACACACATAAAATGTCATTAATATCCACTTTTTTTATGTGTTACATGAAACAAAATTATCTTATGTAACATGAGACACAGATTCCCCCTTCGTAAAATGTTAAAATTAATATATAATTTACAAAGAGGAGCAAAATGGTAATTCTTTTTAAAACGGGCAATTGTCAATCAGCCTAAAAAGAAATACAAAAAAAAAAAAAAATTGTCTACACTAAATCAAAGTTTCATTTTTATAGAGTTAAAACACGATTATTAATGATAAACACATTTATTCACTTAATTGGTGGATATGCATGCCAAGTATTTTCTTCTTTTTTGGACTAAAAAAAAAATTTACACAAAGATATTAATATTTAC
Organism: Gastrolobium bilobum; assembly: GCF_033153095.1. Lineage (NCBI taxonomy): Eukaryota > Viridiplantae > Streptophyta > Magnoliopsida > Fabales > Fabaceae > Gastrolobium > Gastrolobium bilobum. The sequence continues at coordinate 151,615 of NW_026896110.1, forward strand.
TTTGATAATTAGAAAAATAAAGTGGAAATTAAAAAAAAAAACAACGGAAATTGAAAAAAAAAAAGAGTAAAAAAAAGTTGATAAAGTGCAATGTCAATGTCTTTTATCAGACCTACAGTTTACATACATAAACATGTAAACGATGTCTTAAATTAAATTCTGAAATGACTTTAATACAGATATTTTAATTAAATAACATAATATCGAATCAAGACTTTTCAATCAAAGTTAAAAAACATAAAAATTTGGCCTTTTCAAGCCTAAAAACTTCAGAGTATATAGAAGATAAACCAGGAAATTACCAAGTAAACAGCAATCCAAAATCAAATAACAACCTGAGAAAAGTTATTGAAACTAGATACCATCACAAGTTTTTTCCAGTCTAGTCGAATTATGAGCACACAAAAATGAAATACAAAGAACAAGGTACAAACACAAGGTCACTAGCTGCATGGTGTCAAGTAACAGGTTACTCAACCAGAGAATAATCAACCTCCTCATGTACATGTTGAAAACACCAATCCAACCAATAGAATCTTGATCTAGGAGGAGCACGAAGTCCACTAGGTACAATGCATCTTTTCAGTTTACTATTCAGTGAATATACTTGGCATTTCTCTAATGAAGGTGAAATGCAATACAGAGAGTTTCTTTCATAACCCCACCTACAAGGGTAGCTCAATGCATAGCAGCTTCTGCCATTAGCATAAAACAATGCAAGGTCACCCAAAGTTTCCAACTTGATCCATTCCATGGCTGACAAGTCTATCTTGTACACATGCAATATTACCTTAGGTACAAAATGAACCACTAAAAGCTGACCATTATTACTAACCAAGTTAAGCCTTGAGGATGTTACATTGGGAGTATTCTTCAGTTCTAGAAATCTCAAACTTGCAGAATTCAGGCTCAATACCCCTATCTTGGCCTCCTCAGTGATAGCATACAGAGTATTATTCAAAACCACAAAGTCTACAACCTTCCATGGATATCCCATTGTTGAATAAGTAACCCAACAAGAATGTCGAGATTGATAGATATGCAAACTATTATAATGTTTACACAAAACCACTATGATAAATTCTTCAGAACCTTTGGCAAAAGCAAGTAAGGGCTGGCAACACATATAACCTAAATTATGTCGAATGGCCAATGTATTGATTACCTTCTTCTTTCTTCTTGTAAAAGGATTCATTAGCAGAAGTTTATAAGCACCTGCCATAACTAAATAACCACTAGATGACCCTGAATAGGATAAGCCCCTGAAGCAATCTAGCTTCGGGTGATAAACTTTTTGTTCAGATATGCTAAAGAAAAAATAAGCTTTCTTAGTATATGAAGAAGTTAGAACAAGTAATGGTGCTTGGGACGATTTAAAATTTCTCAAGTAAAATTTATGAAATGTCCTCCAGTTCTTGCACACTCCAGCAATTTGAAAGATGTCATCAAAATCTAGTTTCTTGGAAATGAAATCAAGCACATCCCAAGGAAGTTGACCATTCTCTGCTTCAATTTTCATTAGTTTGCCTGCGTATCACAAAAATGAATTCCAACGTCTATAAAAGGCATATGTAAACTTTTTTTTTTCATTTATCTGATAATGGAGATAAAGAAAGATTTCTTCCTCCATTTTCCTAAACAATATTCAAGTCCAAAATGTAATACAACTATGTACCATTCTCATTTTAAAAATGTGAATATTTTGTTTTCCACTTTTCAAGATGATGCTCCTAAATAGAAAACAAGATATATATATATATATATATATATATATATATATATATATATATATATTCATCCTCACATGGAAAATAGCATTATAACTGAAAGCATAAGATATTAACAATAGACATGGAATTTCATTGACCCCTACTCCCAAAGAAAATAGGAAGAGACAAGTAGTGGGGAATAAACATTTCCATGTGATTTTCCTGTACTCAAGGTGAAAAAGGTTTTAGTTGCAAGAGCAAATTTAGTGCAGCAGGAAATATATTTACAAGATTAATCTTCACTGGATCAACGACACTATTGAATATTTTTCCCTTAACACATTTCTTTTTCATTCTTTAATGTTAAAATCGCCCTCATAGCTTGAGTGTTGCTGGCTGTACTAAAACATTCAAGTCAAACTAATGATGAATCTTCTTAACACAACATTGCCACTTACCAACAATAAAAAGTCATTCCTAATAGTTAAAAAAATACCGAGTGCTCTTGCAAAGGTGCAACTTGGTATAGAGAATGAGATCAACATGTGACAGTTTCAGAATAACTTTACCCAAAGAACATTTGATAAATAAGATCAAATCCCTTAAAAAAAATGTTGATGACAATTTAATAAATAAGACAAAACCCCCAAGCACAACTAATTGGCCCTCCCAACAAGTATATGAACCAATTTAATAAACATAATGAAACACATGGAGGAAGGATATGAACCTTGAAAACTTGCAAAATTTCAAATTTACAAGTAAATTCCCTCATACCCTTAACAAACAAGATGAAACATTTGAAACTTCCAAAATTTAACTTAGATATTGAAAATGGATAAACAGATGACAAGCATTGGCACAATGATAAGGCTGCTATCTTGTGACCTACCCGGTCATGGTTCCAGCTGCGGAAAAAGCCTTAGACCCCACAACAGTGGAAGTCTCATGCAATGAGCTACAATAATTTTTTTTATCAAATAGCTAAAAATGTCTTCATAAAAATCATAAAGATAATAAAACAACATGTTAAAAGATGTGTATATAGGCATATAAAAACATACTTGATGATGAAGTTGGAGGCAGGCCCTCAGAACCATTACATTGGTTGGCATCGTCTTCATCATTCCCTTGCCCCATTCCCTACTTTCCTTTCACCCACCACCTCTCTATGACTGAGCCCTAAACCCTCTTATAAAGAGGACATATTTGACATTATCATAAAAGAATAAATTCCATTAAAACTTCTTTCCTTAGTATAGCATTTATTGGTTTGGTCTTCAAACAACATGCTCAAACCTTCTCCATCTATGTTCTTTTATTTTTTTCTTCCACGGTTCCACCAATACTATTACAACTCTTCCTCAAAAAAATTTATTTCTTATATTATTTAATATTTTATGATTACACATCAACCCTAACATCTTCATTTTGGCTACTCTCATCGTATTATTTTCGTGCTAGCCAACATTGAACTCCATGTAACATTGGGAAATCTACTTCTCATTTCCCTGCCGAAGAAATTTTGTGCAGTAATCAATTACAATCATGTATTATGGATAATACATAGCTGTAATTTTAAAAAATATTTTCTCTCTCCTCATTAGGCTGTCGACTGACATGGCGGAGAGAGAAAAACAACTTCAATATTATAATTATATACTACCCATAATATATAATTATAATTAATTGCTGCACAAAATGTCTTCTGCAGTAAAAGAAGAAGTTAGGGACCCTGTAATATTACATACTTTATATCATATTTTCATTCTAGCCTAAGAGGGATTCCACAATCACACAAAATTCCCAATGTAGTGCACTGTTTCATCCAACCTACTCTGATTACATGGCTTACATGCTTAGCAATCAGACTGCATTAAGAATTTGATGCGAAATCAGAGTATTGTTATTGTCTGGCCATTCCTTCTATGCTGCTCTAATATTTCTGCCTTAATTATGAAGTGCAACTTAACAATATATAACTGAATCCCATGAAAAAAAGATTATAACTTTAAAAAGCAAGATTTGTAAAACAAAAGGGTTGTTAGTAATTACCAAGCATGATTCATTCTGGACTTTCCACAAACATAATGTAGGCGGCAAATTAAATCACACATGAAATAAAAGAAAAATTGTTCACAGAATCAACATCAATGACGATTTTATCCCAAACTAATTAGGGTCGGAAGTAGATGAATCCAAATAAAATATATGAAAAGATTGAAAAAAAAGATAAATTAAAATTATCCATAAAATACTGTAAAAAATTAAAATAAATTAAAGATAAGGATGTATAAGAGGACAAAAAAAGATAAATAAAGTAAGAAATAAAAAATAAAAAAGAGAAAAAGAAAAGCACATAGATTAATAAGTAAGAGAAAAAAAATGAAAAAAAAAAAAAACAAAAGAGAGGAAGATAAAAAGGAAAAGGACATATATCAAAAAAAGAAGAAGGAAAAAGATCAAAAAAAGACCATATAAAATATAGGAATAAAAAAAAGGGTCTAATCATCCACCATGCTTATAGCTTTTCTCCATTCCGTCCTAAAGCACAATTCACGAGCCTATATCTCACTCCATTAAGTCTTACTTAACTGTCTTCCCCTAAGTAAGTTTCGGTCTACCTCTACCTTTCTTTGTGTCAAGCTATTGCTAACAAACTTTTATTCTTACAGTAACATCCAGGGACCTTCTCATTACGTCCAAACCATCTCAATCTATGTTCTCTCATCTTTTCAGCCACCGGTATTACTCCCATCTTTCGTCAAATATCTTCATTTCTTATCTTATCCATCCTCGTATAACAACGCATCCACATTAACATCTTCATTTCCTCTACTCTCATTCTATGCTCATGTTGCCTTTGTACTGACCAATATTCAGCTTCATATAACATTGTAGACATTATTCCTATTCTATATAATTTTTCTTTAAGCCTAAGGAAAATTGGGTGGTAACACTAAAACCCGATGTACTATGTCATTTCATCCACCTGCTTTGATTCTATTATTTACATCCTCATCAATCTCTCAATTTCTTTGCAAAATTGATCTCACATATCAAAATGCATATTTCTTGAGTACCTCGTGCCCAAGCAAATGCTCTAGAGGAAACACACACTTCATATACTTAGTCTTGCTCCAACTTAACATGAATCCTTTAGACTCCAATGTGCTTCTCCACAATTCTAGTTTTCTATTAACAATGACCTTAGTCTCATCAATAAGCACAATATCATATGCACAAAGCATACACCATGACACTTCCTATTGAATATCTTTTGCTAGTTCATCTATAACTAAGGCAAAGAAATAAGGACTTAGCATAATCTTGGTGTAAACCTATCGTGATAGGAAAATAACTCGATGTTCCATTACAGGCTTTCACACATATAGGAAAACTATCATACATATCCTTGATTGCATCTACATACTTTGATGGTACTTTTTTTTTCCTCAAGAACCCACCATAAAACTTTTCTTGGAACCCTACCCTATGTCTTCTCATCTGCGTGTTGAGATCCTGACATACTTGTCACCAAATCCAGATGAAGATGTGGCACCTTACCTTGGGGCAAAGACCCTAGCTCATTTATCACTACACCCTACGATGCAACGTTTTGCCTTGTGGCAAGGCCGTAGCCCATTTTTTGCTACACTTGGGGTACGATGCAACATGTCATTATGAAGGGTATGCCCCAACGAAAAATTATAAGGGTTCATCTCATAAATATAACTACCCTTTATGTCCGACTTGTTACACCTGACCTCAACCCTCAATTTCTATCCTAGCTTAGGACAAGCCATCCATGCAAACACACATAGGCGAAATTTAAAGAGAGGTGCAACACAAGAACTTTCCAAGAGGTCACCCATCCTAGTACTACTCTCACCCAAACATGCTTGACTGCGGAATTGTGATGGGATCCGGTGCATTAGTGCTAGTATGATTGCACCTTATATTGCAATACAGATGTAAAACTTAAAGAGGAAAAAAAACACAGTGATGCTAAGGATTACAGATACCGCCATGGCTATGTGTTTCATTCACGAACATTTCTCAAATGGTAGAAAAGTTCAGTGTCGTATGTGCACTCAGAGGAGAAGGAAAAACCCATTTTGGAGTTGAATCGAGAACCAGGAGAATTCTCGGACATGGCAAACATAAGGTTTTATTTGCTTTTGCATATTAGGGGTTTGTGGTTATGGTCACGTTTTGTGATAGAATTTATGTTTTGGAGTTTTTTTTTTTTTTTTTTAATCAAGTATAGGTTGTCGAATTATATTTGAGATTTTTCATTAGTAATTTTTTTTTATATTTCGGTTTGATCTGATTCGAGTACTGTGGGATCCTCCTATGTATGGACACGTTCTTTGAAAAAAAAAAATGTGTGTCAGTGTCCGACACGCGATCAATATTTTCTCATACGCGGTCAATGTTTTTTGACACATTTTTTTATATCCAAGTTTTATTTTAATTTTATCTTTTTAACTAAACATGAAAAATTAATTTATAAATAAGATATTTTTAGTTATCAAATGTGACCTAAAAAATTAATAAGGCATGAAAAATTATTTTTTCTTTATACTTATGTTATGGAATTTGAATATTTGATTGATTATATGATTTATTATCTATATTATATATTAAAAATATTATTTAATATCAAAATATCTCCTAAGTGTCAAAATTTAATATTTTTTAGAATTAAAATATCGGCGTGTCGTATCGTGTCCCGTATCGGTGCAACATAGGTGAGATCCATATTATTGATACTTCTCCCAAGAGGCCAAGATCATTTTCTTCATTTTTCATAAACCATATTAATAAATTTTTTTGAAATACACTTGATTTGAGACTGTAACAGCCCCAAACCCTGTAGCAGGATATTGTCCGCTTTGCCCCGCGCACAAGCACTGTCGAGCTCACGGTTTTACGTTTCTGGTTACCCCAAAAGGCCTCCTACAAGGAAAGGTATCCACACCCTTATTTAAGGCATGCTTCGTTCCCCTCTCCAACCGATGTGGGACATTACAGAGACTAAGAGCCTGCTTGGATGAGCTTTCCCCCCTGCAAAAGTTACTTTTTCTAAGAAAAAAAAAAGCACTTCTCGAAAAAAATCTGTTTGGATGCATGCTTTTAGAAAAAGCAGAAGTCATAAAAAAGTCAAAAACTTACTTTTTTCGGAAGCTAAAAATTTCAGCTTCTAAAAAAAACAGAAGTCAAAAGTCAAATATTTTTTTAAAAATCTAAATAACTATAACTTTTATAAAAAATACTTTTAAAATAAGGAAGTCATAAAAAGAACTTTTTTATAAGCCAATGCAAACGGGCTCTTAAGGCCTGTTTGGTAGAGGAATATTAGAAATTTGACCAGGAAAGTGAACTGAGTTTTTGTGAAAGACCACGTTTGGTAAGAGATTTGGTAGGTAATGACCGGGTATCGAGTTTTTCATGGTTTTTCAGTTATGAACAAAATATAGACAAGATCACCTCCTCAGATGTCCTCCAAATGGGTGGTATTTGTGAGATCCCCGATTCGAGGAAATCTTATCTAATTTTTTGGGACAAATTTAACCTTCGTGTTACAGCTGGTCTTCATATAGGTCTCACTTTCTTCATCAGTAATGAAGCGCTTCGGAGTGAAAACGAAGGGGGGTTTAGATCTGATTTGTTTATTCCACTGGAAAAACAAAAAATGACAAAGAAACACACAATCACTCTCTATTCATGAAAGAACATTGCAAACGAAAGAGACCCCAATAAATGGGGTTATGTCAATGCACAGCAAACTTACTAGGAGGATGAAGTCTAGTACATAAATCACAAGCTATGAATATTCAACACGAATGCTTACATGAATGGTGGAAGAGTTTGTCAACTAGGAGATATTTTCATTTTCGCGGAAGGCTGTTTTTGTTTTTTAATCTGGAAATACATAGTTAAGTTATGAGGTCATTTTGGTAAAATTACACCATATTTCCATCAATATTTTATTATCAACCAAATATCATCTCAGTAAAATTAATTATAATTTCCGGTAATATTTTCGCCTACCAAACACTTTTTTCATAACATTACCAGAAAACAAGTTTTCTAACTATATTCCCATTAATCATGATTCCAGAGTAAATAAAAATTTCTCCTCTACAAAATGTCCCCTTAATGTTACACACAGTTTTGTGTGTATTTGTAATGAATAAAAGCAAATGTTCATATAAAATAAAGCAAACAAATAGATTTTAAGAGTATAAGAGTATCACTCAACCATTTCCGAATATAGATAAATATCACGAGTCGTTTATAAAAAAAAAAAAAATCATGAGTTGACCCTTTTTTTTTAATCGTTAAAAATTCACTTTACAACACCTCAGTGAATGAGTATTTTTTTTTTCAAAAATGAAATTATAACATGTATAAGTTTCTATGTTTTTGAAAACAGAAAATGAAGAACATAACGACTACTTTATAATTACAATAAAGGCTATATCAACTATATATGTTTTAAAAAAATAATACGAATATACTAAAAACAATAACATTTTGAAGATACATGCCAAGTTCTTTTTTCTCTCACGTCTAATATTTACCATATGAATTCATTTCTGAAAATTAAGCTTTTTGAATTTCAGTCCAACATAAACGAAAAAACGAATACAAACAAAATTTGTCTATAGTAAAGCAAAGCTACTTTTTATAGAATTTAAACACAATTATTAATAATAAACACATTCATTCACGTAATTGGTGGTATATGTATGCCAAATATTTTTCATCTTTGGCCTGAAAATAAAATAAAATTTTATAAAAAAAATTACTATTTACTTTGATAGTTAGAAAAATAAAGTGGAACTTGTAAAATAATAGAAGAAATTGAAACAAAAAATTTGGTGATAAAGTGCAATATCACTGTCTTTTATCAGACCCACGGTTTACATACATAAAAACGTAAACATGTCTTCAATTAAATTCTCAAATGACTTTAATACAGATATTTCAATTAAATAACAGAATATCAAGACTTTGAATGAATTTATAAAACACAATTAATTGGCTTTTTCAAGCCTAAAAATTTCAGAGAATATAGAAAGATAAACCGGGAAATTACCAGGTAAACAATAATCCAAAGTCAAATAAAAATCTGAGCAGAGTCATGGAAACTAGATACCATGATAAGTCTATCCAGTCTAGTTAAATTATTAGGAAACAAAAGGGAAACACAAGGAACAAGGTCACAAGCTGCATGGTGTCAAGAAACGAGGTTACTCGACCATGGAATAATCTACCTCATTATGTTGATGTCGAAAACACCAATCCAACCAGTAGAAGCTTGACCTAGAAGGAGCTCGAAGACCACTAGGTACAATGCAATATTTCAGTTTATTATCCCCTGAATATACTTGGCATTCTGGTAATGCAGCCACAATGTAATACACAGAGTTGCTATCATAACCCCACTTACCAGGGTTGCTCAAAGCATAGCAGTTTGTCCGCGTAGCATAAAACAATGCAAGGTCACCCAAAGTTTCCAACCTGATCCATTCCATGGCTGACAAGTCTATCTTGTACACATCAAATGTTTCCTTTGGTTCAAAATGAACCACTAAAAGCTGCCCATCATTACTAACCAACTTAAGGTATGAGGAAGTTACACTGGGAGTATTCTTCAGTGCTAGAAATTTCAGACATGCAGAATTCAGGCTCAATACCCCTATCTTGGCCTCGTCAGTGAGAGCATACAGAGTATTATTCAAAACCACAAAGTCCACAACCTTCCATGGATTTCCTCTTGTTGAATAAGTAACCCAACAAGAATGTCGAGATTGATAAATATGCAAACTGTAAGATCTTTTACATAAAACCACCAAGATAAATTCTTCAGAACCTTTGACAAAAGCAAGTAAGGGCTGGCAAGATATATATTGCAAATTACCTTCAAGGGCCAACGTACTGATTAACTTCTTTCTTCTTGTAAAAGGATTCATTAGTAGAAGTGTATTATCAGCTCCCGCATGGATTAAATATCCACAAGAAGACCCCGAATAGGCTAACCCCCAGAAGTAATCCACGTTTGCGCGGTAAACTTTTCGTTCAGATATGCTAATGAAAAAATAAGCTTTCTTAGCGTATGAAGAAGATTGAACAAGCAACGGTGCTTGTGAAGACATGAAATTTTTCCAGAAAAATTTATGAAATGTCCTCCAGTTCTTGCACACTCCAGCAAATTGAAAGAGGTCATCAAAATCTAGTTTGTTGGAAATGATATCAAGTGCATCCCAAGGAAGCTGACTGCTCTCTGTTTCCTTTTTCATTAATTTGCCTGCATATCACAAAATTGACAAGGATGGGTAATTTTAACGTCAATAAAAGGAACCCATATACTTTTTTTCATTTATCAGATAATATTATAGGAAATGAGGAAACAAAGAAAGATTTCTATCCCCGTTTTCCCAAACAATATTCAAGTCCAAAATCTAATACAACTATGTACCATTCTAATTTGAAAATGTGAATATCTTGTTTTCCCTTTTCATGATATGCCCCTATATAGTAAACAATAATTATTTATTTTCATCCTCACATGGAAATAAGCTTTCTAATTGAAAGCATAAGATATTAACAATAGACATGGAATTTCATTGACCCCTACTCCCGTAGAAAAAGGAAAAAAAAGAAGGGAATAATTGAAATAAGAAAAGGCAAGTAGTGGGGGAAAAACATTTCCATGTGGTTTTCCTAAAGTCATGTGGGAGAAAAGAAATCTATCAGGAATACAATTTCAGAATGATGTAACTAAAATTGTTAGGCGTGACACTAGAATACTAATGAAACCGGAAATTGCGTTCAATAACTTTCATTTTCCAGTAAACTAGAATAATACTAATGAAACTGAAAAGTGAAATAATGGACAGGCAACTTCAAAAAACAATTGAGTAGAATTATTGAAGGGTTAAAGACAAACACACAAAACCATTTATGCTATCAAAGAAAAAAAGGTATACGAATAACCTGCAAGGTGAAATTGTGAAAAAGGTTTTAGTTGCAAGAACATATGCAGTGCAGCAGTAAACATATTTACAAGATTACTCTTCACTAGATTAAAGACAATATTGAACATTTTTCCCTTGACACATTTATTTTTCATTCTTTAAACTTGCAATTGCCTCTAGTAGCTCCCGAGTGAGGTTGGCTGTGAGAATACATTCAAGTCAAACCAATGTTGAATATTCTTAACACAACATTGCCACTTACCAACAACAAAAGGTCATCCCTAATAGTAAAAAGAATAAAAAAAAAATATATCGAGTGTTCTCAAAATGGTAAAACTAGGAATAGAGAATGAGCTCACATGTGACAGTTTCAGATTAATTTTCCCAAGGAACATTTAATAAATAAGATCAACCCCCTCTAAATATGTTGATGACAATTTAATAAATAAAACCAAACCCCAAGCTCAATTAATTGGCCCTCCCAGTTCACTCAATGGTCAGAGTAAAATAATGCAAGAAACCTGCCTTCCTTAAGAGAAGACAAGCTGTTTAACAAGAAAGAATAAACATATCGAAACACAATTCAACATTTCTGAATCTTTTGATAAGTAGCAAGGATTTATGATGATTTCTCATCCATATTTCTAGCATATAATTAGTATATACAAACCACATTAACTTGCAGACATGCTCTAGTGCATGGACTGGAATGTGCGGCATAGATTGGATGCATCATGCATTCTTATCATATGATTCTAACTCCAAAATTGAAGCATTAAGCATCATGGAAAAGAACAGAGTGATAGGAGAACTATAAATTGTTTGCTGTAGGAGTTAGCTTCCAAAGCTCTAGAACTTCAAGAAAATGGATCCAAGAGATGATTATGTGAAGAAACCCGTTATGATTGCATTCCTTAACAATCTATTTAAATAAGTTTTTGGTCCCCATGCTCTTTTCTAAGATGAACAATCATGACATTAACAGCATAGTACTCTGATATGATTCGAGTGAATTTAGGGAAGAAAGTGAAGAAAAGAAACTGGTTATTGTATGAAACAGGTACAATGTTTCAGACAGAAGAAGGAAATGTAATTCCAGAGCATTCGAGAGGCATATAGAAAGTCATGATTGATCAACATGAGAAGGGCCCAATCCCTTACGGCCCTCCATAGTGTACAACTACATAATGGTTGTAGTCCTATCAATACATCCCTCCAAAACCTTCACCTTGTCCTCAAGAAAAAGGTGGATACAGTCCTATCATACTCATACAGGAATAAAATAATCCTTCAAAAATGTACTGCAATTATAAACAATTTGCTGATTGTGAAGATAACTATAGTTTTCCTTTTGGGGCCAAATTTGGTGGAAACATCATAATTTTTATGCCTGCTGTCAATAGCCTTAGTCAGACTAAAAGAGAGTTCTACATTTATGTTGGCTGTTATAACCAGCATAAATCAAGATGATGGCAAGGGTTTGGGACAGACATCAACCCCTATTACACAATCATAAAAGTACAGGAAGGATTAGCATCTACCCCTTTTAAGACTCACTAAACAAGAGATATTGTGAGGACACCATAGTTACAAAATAAGTCAATCAAGGACATATGCAAAGGGACTAGCAGGTTGGGTAATGCCATTACCAAGCCTCAACACCTTCATTTTAGAATATATATTTTTTTTCTTTGAAAGTCTTTCATGCAATTTAATGTTTAGCAACCCCAATTTGAAGTTCTTGGCTCCACCTCTACCCTATACATGATGGTATGGACAAGCATCAAACTTGTAAACTATGTAGAGAAAAAATCTTTTAAGACGAGAACAGATAGAAATACTAGAAAAGACTGTTTAAGCAACATGAAGCTTCCATGGCCAATATTAGTCGGCAGTAGTGTCCCATGGGTATAAAAAGGAAGATGCTGAAAACTTATTAAATTTCAAGAATAAATCCCGATTTTCATCATCCAAAGATACAATCATCATCAGTTTAATACTTTAAATACTTTTGTCATCAATTTAATTCTTCAATAACGCAAAGTGTCATCATCACCTTGATCCTGTAGAGATCTTTTAATTCAATTTAGTTCTGGAATCATGCAAAATACCATCAAATTAGTCTCTAAATTAGGACTCCAATACACTCAGTCTCTCAATCCGACAAAGAAGGACCAATTAACAGGCACTTTGTATTATTAAGAGACTAAATTGATGACAAAAATTTTGAGGACTAAAATGATGACGCTTATATATTTGGAGGATGAATTCGGAGGTTTACTCGAATTCTAATTAATTCGTTCGATTGTAAAATCAAGCCCAAATTCTCATACACTTGTTTCTTTATCTAAAAGAATAAACCAACAGAGGCAGAACATGAACCTTGAAAGCTTATACCATCTCAAATTTACAAGTGAATTCCCTCATACCAACAAAACATGAAACATTTGAAACTTACAAAATTTAACTGAGATATCAAAAGGGGAAAAACAGAGGACAAACATTGACGCAACGGTATCAGTCATGGTTCCCTTAGTCTCGTGCACTGAGCCATTATTTTTTTATCGAACAGCGAAAAACAGTCTTCAATTAAAAACATATATGCAGCTGGCAATATGACAAGACGACGAATACAACATCAAAATGAACTAAATTAAACAATCGGTAGATAGGCATATAGATCCATACCGGATGATGATGATGGAGGCAGGCCCTTTGGACAATGTTGGTTTGCATCGCCGTCATCATTCCCTTTCGCCATTCCCGATTTCCTTTGCGCCGACATTCTCTCTCGCCTCTCTTTGTGCCTCTATGATTGAGCTTAAAACCCTCTTATAAGGAAGAAGGCATATTCGACACACTAATAAAATACAAGAAAAACACATTAAAGCTTGTTTCCCATTGGTTCCAAATATTGAAAATTTCAAAATTTGGAAACAAAAACGCATTTGACAATATCATAAATGTGAATGATGACTAACCATTTGACAATATCACAAAAATGCATTTTACTCACCATTTGTCACTATAAGTCAGAATATTGATAAATTTTAAAATTTGGATATACCGAAGAAGGGGACTATAGCTGAAGCGCCAAAAAACATATATCGCAATAAAGAAAGGTATTACCTTTAAAAAAAAAACAATAGTAAATTATTTGACTATTTTGCATAAATTGGGCATACAAATTAACTAATCAAGCATAACATTCATAGTAAAAACGGAATATTTGAATGTTCAATTTACAAAACAGTAAGATGCTTTCTGCTAAGGATCTAAAATACTGACAACTAATTATTTTTTAATAGACTGACTAAGTAGGAAGCATGGATATGACATAACATCGGCACAAGGACATAGAAAATTCTATAAAAAGAAATGACACGACACGGTTAAAGTAAAACATATAAAATTAATATATGATTAACAAAAAAGCACAAATCTTAAAAATCATAGTAGTTAATTGCGCCGCGAGCCGCGCCGTATGAGCGTTGCGGTGCCTCACCGCAAGAAACCGCTCCGCGCCGCATCGGAACGCAACAGCGGCCATTGCGATCGCAAATCGCGGCCATATTACTGTCATAAGGCAAAATGTTAATGTTGTCCTAAATTTAAATGTGTAACAGAAAATTTTTAAGGGTTTTTTAGTCTATCTGCATCTCTCTAGGTCACTTCTGCTATCTCTGCCTTTAAAAAATGTTTCTTTTTGTCATTATTTCTGTCCTATATCTATTCCGCTATTTCTGCAATTGCAACCCGCTATAGCATTTTTTGGGGTTGGCCGCGACATACCGCAATCCGCATTTGATAACTTTGTTAAAGATATATATTTAATATATAAATACAAATCCTAACATGGTCAACTGTGTTTAAATTATAAGCATTACAATGTGGTCATTACTCATTCCTAGCATAAATCGTACAAAATTAGTAAAATTATCTCTAACAATAATTCAAAATTAACATTAAGAACTGTAGTACATAGACTACAAGCATCCAATGGGTGTTTGAGGAGTATCCCACATGACACTGTCCAAGTCCAACACTTGTATGACAACTATGTTTTAATTACCCTCTTTAGCATCACTAGGATGACAACTATTTGTAATTGTGATTTTTGAATTTTTTAACAGTTACTCAATAAAGAGTTAAAGGCATGCCTCACATAAACCAGAAAGGTGTGCCAAAAATGTTAGAGGTGTGCATTTCAATGAAGGGGTGAACTTCATTCAGCAAGAGGCATTGATCCCTTCAGGTGCATTGCCTCAGTGACTTTGATTACACTGAATTGACATCAACATCACATTTATCCCACACTAGTTAGGGTTGGCAATTGATGAACTAATCTAAAAACAAGAACAAAGTAAGGGACAATAAATATTAAATAGGAAAGAATAATATATAAACTACACTTCTATGTATTTCCACTTCATTAAGCCTTGTTTTACTAATTTTCCGTAGTAAGTTTTGGTCGACCTCTTCATTTCTTCATTTCATGCCCTCTGTACGAAACTTCTTTTATTAAGAGAGCATCTAATGTTTTTCGAATAACATCCCAACCATCTCAATCTATGTTCTCTAATTTTTCTTCAACCAATACTATTCCAACTTTTCGTCTAATATCTTCATTTCTTATGTTATCCATCCACATAAGACCAAATATCAGCCATAAGATTTTCATTTCCGCTACTCCTATATTATGCTCATGTCATTTATGTACTAGCCAACATTAAACTCCATATAACATTTTAACAGGTCTTCATATTGTTTTATGAGACTTTCCTTTTAGCCTAAAAAGGATTTTACAGTCATACAAAAATCCTGATGCACTGTGTCGTTTCATCCAACCACCTTTGATTTTATAGCTTACGTCCTCATCAATCTCTCCCCCCTTTTGCAAGATTAATTTCAGATATTTGAATGCACCTTTCTTGGATACCTTTTGTCCTAGCATATTCACAAATTCATGATCTCCTCCTCTTGTCGTGGTGAACTCACACTCCATGTATTCAGTTTTATTCCAACTTAAGACTCCAATATGCTTCTCCATAATTCCAATTTAGTGTTAACACCAACCTTGGTCTCATCAAAAATTACACTATCATCTGCAATTTGCTTGCGTTGCATATACCCACCAACAATGGCAGAGCCAGAAATTTTGACCAAGGGGAGCCAAATTATACATTGATTTTAGAAGGATTCTCTGAAGTGACAATAAGAAAAATCATCACTGCTAAAAAAAACGCCATCCAAGTAGATAGTTTCAAGTCACCGTATAAACAGAATCAAAGCCTCCAACTTTTCATTGCCACCACAACTTTTGTATAGTTAAATACTTTTAAAACACGTTACTTCTTTAAATCATCGTCAAGATCTTTGATGCCAGAGAATCCATCCGAAGCTGCTAAATCTAGCATTTCAGTCTCCATTCTTTTCTTTTCTTCTCTGTTTAGATGGAAACGTAATGTTAAAGATTATGAATAATTTTCAGTTAAGTATCTAGTGCAATGTTTTTGACGTATTTAGCTAACCTTCAAGCACATATTTTCTTTTCTTCGAGGCCAAGCAGAATGAAAGAGAAGAACATGAGTACTTTAGTTGCTATTGCATTTATCCATATCTATTTCTTTGTAGCTGCATAAAGTATTCAAATGAGGAATGAATATGAGTTAGTTACATTAACAATCACTTTTACAGTTTAATTTTTCAACACAGTGCAAAATGCAGTAACAGATCATGGCTTTCTATATGGAGATAAGTCTATAGAAAAAAGGAGAGATAAATAGTTATCCTATACATGACAAATATTTAAATGTGATTCCCTGTTTGTCATATACTATACACGATTAAAGTAACACATTAATAATCCATTTGTGTACTATAAAAGAAGTTAAAAAATAAATTAAAAAGTGCAGTTGGAAGTTGTGAAATCATTGGGTGCTCTTTACTAGCACATGAAAATTAAAATTATATGGAAAGAAAATACAGCCAGTTCCATCACTATGATATTCTTTGAATCCAACACAGCTAAGCTGCTCCCGCAAATAGCCTGGCAATCATTTATGCCATAACTTGTATTTGTTTGACAACTTGTACTCGCATAATTGAGATAACCTACCCCAGATGTAAATAATCATCGGGATCCCTACAGATGGTATATCCTCCCATTCTTGGCACATTCCCTTTACCTCCACCCCTGCATATAAATAGTTTTTTTCTGAAATTCCAGTGGAGCCATGGCCACCCCTAGCCCCCTCCCTCCACCAATGCCCACCAAGTTATAATAGTTTATGAAAGTTAAGAAAAAAAAAATTATACATATATCACTAGGTCATGTTTGGCTCAATTAGAAATTTGACTTAACAACATATAAAAATTAAATTTTTAATTTGAAAGAATAATTTACACCCTCATGTTGAGTAAAAGTCAGTTTTGCCAAACCCCATAACTGATTATTGGTTTTAATTACTTTTGCAATCCAACCCAAAAACATGAATATTACTGGTGCACACATGCCTGTCATAAGACTTGCAATGCCCCAACCAGCAATTGCATGTTTCTTGCTAGGCAATTAGAAAAAGACATCAAATTTCCATTAAGCAATTGTGAAATTTTATTTCTGCATGGAAATTTATCATGGGAAGTTAGATACATAATATGTAATCAACTAAAATCCAATAATGAAATTTAGTCTTTCTTTCAACTGTTTGTTTAAAGACAAACAGAGCATTAATTTTAAAACATCTTTTAGAGAATGATAATAACTACTTTTTTTTTATAAAATCTTTGAATAAAAGTTAGCTTACAATGAAAATTGGTGGCAAATATAGATTAGATTTGTGATTATAAACATTAATGGAAGTTTTCTCTCAAACAAACTGCTCAAATTTTTAAGCCATTAAGTAAACACAATACCAGAAGAGACCTTGAAGCAAATCACTTTAAGTTCACTAGCAAATCATAATTAATTCTAGTCAACACAAATGGGATTGCGTCTCAAGCATTAAATTGTATAAATAAATGGAATTTTCTAAAGAAACACTCAAGGTTTCTAACCTATAGATCAATGAAACGGCAGTGAGATGAGGGTAACTTACAAATTTAAAAAGGGGAAAAAAAAAAAAAACTAACTAACTGAGTTGTAAATGCTCGCTTGATTATCTGAAGATACAATTCGGAAATCTTTTCCTCTTATTTTTTAGGGGTTAGGGTAAGAATAAAAACAATTTCGAGACATTCCTTGATTATAAGACATTACTTCATGTATTCAAACACCACCAAATCACAAAAGGGGAGAAACAACTACAGTTAGACTGCACTAAGAAATTGATGCACAAACAGAGTACTCTTAATGAAAACACCCAACATTGTCTAACTATTCCTACTTTGTTACTCTAAATTTCTGACATGATTTTCAAGTGCAACTTAACAATATATAACTGAATCCCATGAAAAAAAGATTACAACTTTAAGAAGCAAGATTTTTAATAACACAATGGATGTTAGTAATAAACAAGCTTGACTCGTTCAGGACTTTCCACAAACATAATGTATGCAGCAAATTAAATACCACATGAAATAAAAGAAAAAGTATTCATCGCATAATATGTCAATTAAGGTACATACCTTCTGTTGTAATGCAACATTTGAACTTTAGAAAGAAAAAAAAAACACAAGAACATGATGCTAAGGATTACAGGTGCCGCCATGATTTTGTGTTTCACTCACGACCTTTCTCAAATGGTAGAAAATTTCAATGTTGTTTGTGCACTTGAAAGAGAAAGAAAACCCCATTTTGAAGTTGAATCGAGAACCAGGAGAATTCTCGTGCATGGTTTTGGAATCAGAAGAAACAAAGGAAGAACAGTGAAATTTTGTGGTCTATGCTCTTCCGCACAACAGAGAACATTGTGTTACTCTTTTTGGTGACCTTTTTACTCAAACAACCGAGTAAAACAATAAATTTTTAAAAATATTACTTGCATAAAGCTAATATGATTTATGGGTTTCAATATTTTGATAGGAGAAAAAAAATTTCATGCTATAGATGCATCTTGTGTGGGGTTACATCTATTAAAAAAACATAAAATCAAAAAAAAAATTATTACACAAAAATTGAAGGATCACTATAGAAAAAAATATTTCTCCTATGACATGAGAAAATATTTTCTCATGATTTATATTAGGTTATGGGTGTATTCTTACCCTGTATAAAAAAAATTATTAGTTACATAAAAAAGAGTTCGAATAATTCATCAATGATCGATCCATATTATAAGCAGGGGTGGACCTACATGGGGGGCGAGGGAGGGCTCCCGCCTCCCTCTAAAATATGAAAATAGGTTCTACTATATGATATGCAACATAGTATGTAAAAACAAAATTTTAAAAGTTCTTTTAACAAGTGAAAGACAAGCAATGCTATTTATAAAAAAAATATTCCACCCATTCATTGCACCCAATTAGAGATAATTATTATTTACCAGATTCAACTTGTCAGTATATATGGCAGATTCTGTTCTTGGTCTGCTACCCTCCCCAATCAATGTGGAAAGCTGACTTTTCCGTTGTATACAAAGAAGAGTTCAGTTAGTAATGCATATTCACTTTACCTATCAAATTTGTCTAGAATTTGATTTTATATTGATTGATTATCTAATTTTCTTTTTATAATCATTAAAAATTTGTACAGATTGTCATGTCAGAACTCAGGAGAAGAATATTTAAGTTTTGATTTGGTTGGGAAAGAAAAAAGGTCAATAATAGTTATCAATTATTAGTTGGGACCAAATGCTAAAGATAAATAACACATTAATTAATTTACTGTGTCTTGTGCTAAAAAAATAAATAAATGAGAAAATAAGATTCTAAAGAAATCAAAGAAAGTGCAATTATAACACCAGAAGGCATGGAGGTAAATAATAAAAAATTGATCTTACAAAAAAAATATAGGGTTTTAAGGCTAGTTCCTCATTGAAATAGAGGGTGTATTAGACCATTGTCACCGGAAGCAAAAAATTGACATTCCAACTAAAAAATTGGCAAAAAATTATATAATTTTATTAGGTTCTTCTTAACAGGTATTTTTATATTCTTTGTGTGATTATCCAACCAAAATTGGCATTGTCTTTTTATAATAGTAATTTAAATTTTCGTCCCCCTTCATATAATTTCCTGAGTCCGCCACGGATTATAGGAGTGATCACAGGTTTGGCTAAACTCTCATAAGACTCGAAGCAAATGAAGAAAAAAAAAATTAATTTAGTATATGAAGTTTAAAGATATAATATTATGTTTACATTGTCTTAGGCCTATTTTATTTATTCTTTTCAATACTGTTAGATCACAATTTTAAAAGAATAGAAAAAATGTAAAGGTCAACTGAGATATAAGATTGTGATCTTACGATATTTGTAGAGTAGGCTTAAAAAAATATGTAGCCATGATATTCTATTTCCAAGTTAAATTGGATAAAAATGCATGTAAACTAAGAATATTGGTAAGTATTTTTAAATCTCATATATTCAGTTTGAAAATAGATTTTTCATGTATTTTTTATTATCATCATATTATGCGATGGTTTTAATTATTTATAGATAAATTAACCGTTACTTTTATTATTATTTTCCATTTGAATGTCTTTTCTTTTTTATTATTGTTAATTTATCCATAAAAAAAAAGTAAATTATATAAAACCACCTTGTACTTTGACATTTTTTCGAAAGACTGCCTTCTACTTTTTTTTATTAGAGTAATTAACTCCTTTGTATTATGACATTCTGACAATTAAATATATTTAATAATTTTAATATAAAATTATCCTTACCCCTAGAGCTAGCAAAACGGGTTCGGTTCGGCTGGCCGACCCGCCCCACCCATGCCTTAAATGGGACGAGGCGGGACGAACTCATTTTTTGACAGGTTGATGATAGGGAGGAATGGGCTGAAGCGGGTCAGTATAAAACAGATTCGAGCCGGTGGGATAGATCGAGTTTTTTAGCCCACTTTCAAAAACGAAGCGGGACGGGCTGCCCACTTTGTCACCTCTACTTAACCACCACCACCACCCCACTATTGGCCGTGTATACATAGAGAATACTAGCTATTAGGGAAATAAAAGTAAGTGTAAATCCACTTGTTAATATTGTTATTAATTTCCTATTTATTTTCATCCCAAGCAATCTCATATCGATTTTTCAATGCTTGTTGGAAAAAGAAAAAAATTAGTTCTCCCCATTGTTGTTTGTGTTGTCCTAAACAAACGGGTCCATATGTTTCCCCCCGTTACATTCTTGTCTTAAATCATCGGCAGATCTACACTTGCGCCTTTGTACGCAAGTGCAGACATAAATTTGTGGGAAAAAAAAATTTTACAATTGCACGTGCACCGTACATGTTAGTTCAAATTGCTAAAGGATTTCGGGATAGCGTAGCTTTAGCCTCAACCACCTTACTGACTGTTGGGTTGCAGAGGAGAATAAGGACTGAGAAACTTATCACCCGGTCATGCATCTCAACCTCCATGGCATCAGAAACTTGCATAAGCTTCCCAATCGGGGCACCACACTGTTCTTCAAACTCCTTCTCCATGCCACCGCACGACCGCACTTCTCTAAACTCCTCATGCGGTGGTGCACCACCAGAGCCGTCGCAGCGCCGCTCCCACCGCCACCTTCCCCATTACAAGGCGAAAAACTTAGTCACTCACTGAAACAACAAAAACATCTTAAAGTCACAAATTTTTGGTTTAGTTGAGCAAATCCCAAGAAGCAAATCTTAATCAAAAACCTCTTTGTCTTTAGAAGCTGCAAGATTCGTATTCAAGTAGCCATGGCCAATATAAGACACTAAGACTGAGACAGCAAAGAGAGGGAAGAAAAATAAAAATAAAAATAAATAATAAAATAATACTATTTTAGTGGATGTTTGGTGATGATTTAATTGGGTGTATATTTAGATTAGTTTAATCTGTATTAAAAAAAATCATTACTAAACATACATTATTTATTTTCAAGGAACGAGTGTAATTGTTTTATTGTAATAGTTTAGTTCACTATTGACTACTATTTTTTTATGTTAAATTAAAATTTTCTTTTTTTCTTATTTATATTCTTTTATTTTTAATATATTTAAAATTATCTTTAAAAAATATTTTTCGGGGACACTGCCTCAAACGTCCGCCACTAAATGTGCAGACATAAATCAAATCTTCTCGGTCCACCACTGTCTTAAATAACATATTCGAGTATATATTTTCAATTTATTGAAACATGTAACGAATAAAATGGATGTTCAAGTACAATTGGTATCAGAATATATATTTTCTTTTTATACAATTGGTATCAGAGTCAGATTGTGTATTTAGATGTGGATCTAGTTTTAATTTATAATCTTCATGTAATTAGTTTTGCTTCATTAAATATGACACCTAGAGTTCATCAACATCAACATCAACAACACATTTATCCCAAATTAATTGGGGTCGATGGTAGATGAACCCAAATAAAAGATACAAAAAGGTTGAAAAATAAAAATAAAAATAAAAATAAATAAAATAGTAAATATATATATATATATATATATATATATATATATATATATATATATATATATATATAAAAGAAAGGGAAAAGAAGAAAAGGGGGAAATGAAGAGAAAAATGATTAAAAAGGGACCATCTGGAACATAGAAATAACAACGGGTTTAACCCTCCACCATGCTTATAGCTTTTCTCCATTCCGTTCTAAGGCATACCGTCCGTCAAACTATATCCCACTCCATTAAATCTTGTTTTACTACCTTCCCCCAAGTAAGTTTCGGTCTACCTCTACATTTTTTGTGTTGAGCTCTTGGTAACAAACTTTTGTTCTTACGGGAGCATCCAGGGGCCTTTTCATTACATGCCCAAACCACCTCAATCTATGTTCTCTCATCTTTTCAGCCACCGGCAGTACTCCTACCTTTCGTCGAATATCTTCATTTCTTATCTTATCCATCCTCGTATAACCACACATCCACCTTAACATCTTCATCTCTGCTACTCCCACTTTATGCTCATGTTGCCTATGTTCTGGCCAACATTCAGCTCCATATAGCATTGCAGGTCTTACTGCTGTTCTATAGAATTTTCCTTTTAACTTAAGGGAAATTTTGCGGTCACACAAAAACCCAGATGCACTACGTCATTTCATCCACCCTGCTTTGATTCTATGATTTACATCCTCATCAATCTCTCCACCTTTTTGTAAAATGGATCCCAGGTATCTAAAAACATCTTTCTTGCGTACCTCTTGACCACTTAGATGCACGGGATCTTCGTCTACATCTCTTACCAGAGAAAACTCACACTTCAGATACTCAGTCTTGCTCCGACTTAATGTGAATCCTTTAGATTCCAACGTGCTTCTCCACAATTCAAGTTTTCTATTAACACCATCTTTTTTCTCATCAATAAGCACAATATTATCTACAAAAAGCATACACCATGGCACTTCCTCTTAAATATCTTTTGTTAGTTCATCCATAACTAAGGCAAAGAGATAAGGACTTAGAGCCGACCCTTGGTGTACACCTACCGTGATAGGAAAATAACTTGATGTTCCGTTACAAGCTTTCTATAATAACCCTAATTATATGACTTTTAAACTAGAGGGTTATAATGAGGACCTTATAGTCATAAATGGAATGAGCATAAAATTATAAGAATTTTGATACCCATATTGAGGTATTATGCACAGATGAATTTGTATCTGTTAAATTTGACTGCTGACGTAATAACAGTTAGTAGAATAGCTCCAAGTTAGAAAATTATAGTTACAGAGCTAATCTAATGATATAAACATGAGTGAGGTTAGGATATGATTTGGTGAAGATTGATACCCATATTGGGGTATTTTTGAAAAGTCACTTCTGCCGGGTATTTTGTACTGCTGTAGCAGCATCCGGTAGAATCCCGGAACAGGAAAAAGATAAGAAAATAGAAATAAAGACCAATATATGCCTAACAAGTCATAATTAGACCAAAAATGTTAAAGTTAAGAAGATTATGAAATCCGGGTACAGTTAAGAACACCGGTAAAGACTACAGTGCAATTAAACAACTGTTAGTGGATCTGTGATCTACTAATCAAATTTTTAAATTATGAACATGATAATTAGACAAAATTAATGTTAAGTACTTAAAGTTAGAGTCTTGAGAGTTTTCGGGTAAAAATTTGACGACGGATCAGTTAAAAATTACACCGGGTCTCACTAAAGGACGAATATCACTTAAGTGACATGGCACCCCTCATTAGGGCACCCTCCTCTCCTTCCCTTCCATTTTTGATCAGCAGACCCTTCACCTCCTTCTCTCTCTAAGTTTCAAATTTTGAAAACTCTCTCACTTCTCTCTAAGATTTCTTCACCTAAATCTCTCTAAACCACCAAACTTCCTTCACAAAGATTGTTCCCCTCACTCGCCTCTTCACAACCATACCATTTTCATGGTGTGAATCAAAAATTTCGTGTCCCTTATCATCCCAAACAGCCATGGTTTTGTGGAGAGCAAAGGCTATGGAGTTGTGTTCTTGAGCTCTCTTGAAGAATCACACTTGCTTGCTTGTTTCCTTTGATTTTTGGATAAGTGTTCTGAAATTTTTTTCATGAAAAATATCATCTTTTCTTCTTACGTTCTTGAGCCTAACTCATGAGCATGTTCGTGAAGGTGTGTGCTTGCCTAAAGATGTGTTCTTGGTGGAAAAAGGTGGAGACTTGAGCTAAAGGAGAAACCTTGAAGATGTAAGCTCCCACTTGGGAAATATGAACCAAAAAGCCTCCCTTTTTATTGTTGAGTGCCTTGGTTTTGATATGTTCATGAGGAGAATGTTGTTTAAAATTTCGTAATGTCATGGTTTGATGATGATTCTTAAGTGTGTGTGTGTGTGTGTTTGGAACCATGGAATGATGGATTGGATGACTAAAGGTGCCACCTTTGGACCTTTGAGTGATGTTCATGTAAAAAGATGACTATGAACTCAAAAATGGACCATGAACATTTCAGCCATATCATGTAAGGATAGGGTTTGATGACAAAAAAATGTGATTAAGTTGTTAAGTGTGGAAAAATGATTAGAAAGATTAACTAGGTGGGTTAACTCTAAGTAAAACTCACTAATCATGATTAATAATGGCTAAAAATCCTAATTAATATAGCTTAGCAAATCTGCCCCATAAAGTACATAAGGGTTTAGTTGTGTTAAAATTAAGGAGATGATGAATTAGGTGATTAATTAAGGGTAGAGATTAATTAACAAAAGTAATCAAAGATTTAACTCTAAAATTGGACTAAAGTAAGGTTTAGGTACACTAATTAAATAATTAGTAAAATTTAAGTATCATGACATAATGGGACTAAGGATATTTCATAATGTGACTTAATAATAGAAAAATCCAATAATTAATGTGAATTAGGATTTATAATCAAAAGTAATTAAGGTTTGTTAAGTAAACACATTTAAGGCTAAGTAACCAGTTTTTAGGAAAAATTGGGGAGAGCATATCTTCCTCCACAGAGATCATATAAGGATGTGCCTTATATCAAATTGAAGATTGAGATGTTATCTACGTGGTGTCAAAATTTGGTATCAATTGAAGATATATTTCATTCTGTATGTTTGTTTGAGTGAGGACTGCACAGGGAGGCATGTGCAGGGGCGCTGTACATGGCTGACACTTCCATGAATTTTTTCTCCCTCAATTATTACTCAAATTAGGCTCATAATATGTCTAATTAAATATAAAGGTGTCTAGTTGTCTACATAAAAATTTTAGAGCAATTGATTTAGTAGAATTTCCATAATCGTAGAAATGGTAAAGGATGTTTAGGGCCCTGTTCGGAGTTGGCAAACAGCTTTGTTTGTCCAACTTCAAATGGTGATAACCGGAGCTAGGAAACTTCAAATGAGGCATATGATACCTTGTTGGAAAGGTAATTGAGTCTAGATTAACATACTAAAATATGAGAATTTTATAACAAGTGAGTCACGCCCGGTAACTAGAAAACTGAAGCATATACAGTTATGGAAAAACCGTAAAAGTGATATTTAAGCTAAGTGGGCTTAGGGGAACCCTTAGTAACTTATAATAATCATAAATATGACTTGGATGAGTTGAAAATAATCTAAGTAAGCCTTGCATGTGATTCTAAGCTATGTAAGTAATTGAAGATTAAAGTGGCTTGTAATAATGCACTAAAATATGTAATAAGTAATAATTGGTCTAGGCTTGTAATGGGCATATTATTGGCATATGAGTATGAAAAGTGGAATCATTAAATGATTAAGTCGTGGATATGACTTGATTAATTAATATGTAATTAATGATGTGAATGGTTCCTACTCTAGGTGTGCCTAGAGAACCGTGCACTTGAGGATTTTGTTGGAGCATACGTATTATATTGGAGTGTGGGCTTGTGCTAAGCTCCCTAAGGTAAGCTCCTAGTTCTAGTTGACTCCTCTCTCTTGTGGCCCCACCATGATGGTGGGCATTATGGTTATATTGTATGGAAGTATATGGTATGATGTATATGTGCATTCATTCACATTCATATAGATGTTATATGATCTTGATGTTATGATGATGCACTGATGATATATGTTATGAGAATCCTGGCCAGTGATCATGGTATGTAGGCTGCCTATGACTTGACTCTGGGAGCTATTTCATACTGAGGTTGTGTTGACTGTCTATGGCTTGACCCTGGAAGTCACACATGTGTAACCGTCTATGGCTTTGACCCTGGGGTTACACAAGGATGATATGATGATGCTATGTTTATGCTGTATGTCTGTATTATATGCTTTATATCTGACTTGTTATGCAGGAAGTGGGCTCAGGGGTTAGAGGATCCTCTATGAACCTTGAGCTTACTGAGATGTTGTTATCTTACCCCGTGTGGGGACATCATTTCAGGTACCCAGAGTAGTGGTGATGCTTCTAGGGGCAAGGCCCCCGCATTGGAGTAGTTGATAATGCAGCTGGTGATTTTATATTATGTTTAGACTTGATGTTGGCATGTAGACTTGTTAACATGCTTAATTATTTTATGGAGATTATTGTATGTATTTATTTAGGCTCATGATAGTATTCTTAGAGCCATGGATTATTTACTGATACTTTTATACTTCGAATTAATATAGACTTGATGCATGTATTCAGTTAATTTGGGCATGGAGCCTTATTAGTTGTATTGACCCATTAAGGGGATTGCAGTCCATGTGGGACTTGCAAGCTATCTGTTTAAATTGTTGTATTAATTAGGTTATCTGTATGTGTAGAATCATGTTTCTAGTTATCCGAAATACAGCCGTTATGCTGTCCGTGATACTCCGTCAGGAATGACACTTGATGTCATATCTTGATGGTCAATGGCCACTAATACTGGCTCATGGGATTAATTAGTAGATGTATATTTAGATTTACGCTTTCGCAGTATCTGACGTGAACGTTTTTAGAAATGTTTTTATGAAATGTTTTGGAAAAAGTTTACTCGTATTTTTATAAGATGCTTTATTCCTTTTCAAATAAAGTCTTCCGCTGTGAATGTTAAATATCATGTATGTTAACAACCGGAGTACTACGGGGTGTTACACTTTCACACATGTAGTAGCCCCATTATACATATCCTTGATTGCCTTTACATACTTTGATGGTACTTTTATCTTCTCCAGAACCCACCATAAAACTTTCCTTGGAACCCTATCGTATGCTTTCTCAAGATCTATGAACACCATATGTAAGTCCTTCTTCTTTTCTCGATATCTTTCCATTAATCAACGCATCAGGAAAATGGCTTTCATGGTACGTCTTCCTGGCATAAATCCAAATTGATTCACAGAAACCTTGGTATCTCTCCTCAAGCGATGTTCAATAACCCTCTCCCATTTCATCGTATGGCTTATTAGCTTAATGCCTCTATAATTAGAACAACTCTGTATATCTCCCTTGTTTTTTTAAATAGGCACAATCATACTTTTCCTCCATGCATCAGACATCTTATTTGTCTGAAGAATCTTATTGAAAAGATTGGTCAACCATTTTATCGCCACATCCCCTAGGCCTTTCCACACTTCAACAGGGACACCATCAGGTCCCAAGGCTTTATTAGTCTTCATCCTCTTTAAAGCCTCCTTAACTTCATGTGTATTAATTCTGCGAACAAATTTTCTATTCAAATCATCATAAGCATCCTCCAAGTCCACCTAGCTTATATCGCCATCCCCATTAAACAGCTTGTTGAAGTAGTTCTTCCATCTTTCATTTACATCTTTATCTCTCACCAAAAGTTTTTGATTTTCATTCTTGATGCATCTAACTTGGGTGAGGTCTTTACTTTTCTTATCCCTTATTTTTGCAAGTTTATATATACCTTTTTCACCATCCTTGGTCCCAAGATTTTTATACAAATCGGCGAAAACTTTGCCTCTAGCTTTTCGCACTGCTTTCTTTGGTATGTGTATCAAAAGGAAGGAGCAGATCTGAGAAGTTTTATTTTGTAATTTTTTTTTATTTTTTTAGGGAACCATGTATTAAAGTCTAATTTATAATTGTTTTATTTTGAATGAATTAATTATATGATGTGATAACATGCCATATAAAATAGGTGATGTCGTATTGTTGCGTAACTTGTTATTTACATGAGCATAGTAGCTATTATATCTTCAGCGACTAGTATGATAGTTATTATGAGATTATTTTGATTTTAGATTATCCTCAAAAATTAATTAATAATTATTAGGATTTTTTCTAAAAAAATCTAGATTAATAATTGAATTAATTAATTTTGGATAATAACAATTAAGACAAATAATCCAAAAAATTTCCTAAGAGAACAGTCTATTTTTGTTAGTAAATTTGTTTGTCTTCTAAAATGGTCATGTGTTAAACACACGTTGCCGCCTATCATGACCGAATTTTAGGATCTTAATAATTTAAAAAAATTTAATAAATCATTGTACGACCCATTGTCGACAATGATTGGATGCTAAGGATAATTTTTGAAATCAAACAATGGTTACTCTCAATTGAACAATTCTAGGAAATTGAAAAATTGCTTATAACGAATGAGAGGAGAATTCAATTAATTTAACCTCCAAGGGCACTATAAGATCATTAATAAAATAATCATGTGAAGCCCCATCGGATAAGTATGATTGGATTTTATTAGATTGAACCTAAATAATCATGGGAGGAGATTTAAATTAAGAAATTAATTTAACCTCCAGGCGCATTGTGGGCTTGTTAATAAAATAATCATGTAAAACCTCATTGGATAAGCATAATTGGATTTTATTAGAACCTTAATAATTTCAAATTTTTGATAAGGTATTGTACAGCCCATCACTCGACAATACTAAGTTATTAAAGATAATTTTTAAATTAAAAAATGAATTCGACTAAGCTTATAAAAATTATCAAATAAAATACTAAATGGACTCTTCTTACACAGTAGGCCCTATTGGGCTTTAGTGAAAGAGTAAAACCCAACATCATATTAGTGAGAAACACATCATTATCTATCCACTAAGAGCTTGTTTGGACCAACAAGGCCTGACATAATTGATAGATAGTTGGGTCCCTTAAGCATGCTGACACAAGTTCGATCTCTAGCAGTGTGCATTAAAAAAATTGTTGGGAAAGATATGTCCACTTCGGTGATCTCTCGCCTCGAAATGATTAGTCTTTGGCTGTTGTCTGGAGGATACCTTGAAAAACAAAACAAAAAAGCCTGTTTGGCATTTTTTGTTTAAAGCTAAAAGCTATTTTTAAACTTAAGTTTTAAAAAAGAGTTTAAAAAATAAAACTAAAAGCTATTTGGTGATTATATAAAGTTGCTCCCATGATTTTGAAGGAGGAAAGATAAAAAATTTATTATTAGAATGAATTATTAGAATAAAAAGTAAAATTTATATATATATATTAGTTTAAAATAAGGGTAAAATATTAAAATAAATATGAGAAGTCAAAAAAACTTATATACATCTTAAAAAATATTTCCTATTGAAAGCTTTTAGCTTTTAATTTTCGCAAAATTTCTACTTTTAAAGAGAAGAGAAGTTAAAATTAAAACATGTGAAATAGTCAAATAGATACTAAATCCACTTCACCTCAAAGTGCGACCTTGAAATCATGGTTAGTAATAGCATAATTCAAATTTCTTATAAAAAAAAATAAAAAAAATAAAACAAACCAAACCTATTTATTGATTTGAACCTAAATTTTCCAATTATAACTCCACCCTACTCAACTTGTTGTCATCACTAATTAAGTCTTACTCATACATGCATAGTGAAAGTAACAAAATTTAGCTACCCATAAATTTTCAACTTTTTATTAATATTACTAAAAAAAATTCGATAATATATTATACTTAAACACAATTTGGATAAACAGCTTAAACAAGTATTTCTTTGTGAAAAACTCATTAAGTATAATATCCTAGGTTTCTTAATATGAAAAAAGGATAAGTTGAATGGCATTTTGACAGAAACTATGATTAGCGTTCATGTAAACATTAAATTTTTATAATTGGTTAAGCTTAATTTAATCCAATCAAAATTATTACGAAAATCTTATTTTGAAAAAAAATAGCTTTAGCAAAGGTTTATTTTCATGAAAGTAATTCTCTCGTATAACATGAGGTCACATGAGAGAATCTCAATCATTTAAATATAAATAAAAAAATTATTTATCTGTTTAAAAGACATAATTTCGTGTTATTTTAAGTGAAATTATAATATTTCACTATAATATTTAATCAATTATATTTTTTCATTCCTTAAAAATTATTTTTTAATTCGCTAAATATTATAGTGGAACATAGTGTTTCATTTAAAATGATATAATATTATTTATATTAAAATGATATATATTTTTCCAATATAAATGAACGATAATGAAAGAATACATTAAAATAAATGCTAAAAAAATCAGTAATTTATATTTAAATTATTAAAGTAGTTTGACATGATCTCATATAATATACAACATGGGAACATGCATACATTCCCTTATTTTCATAGAGTTAATTCGTTCCTTATTTCCCGTCAACACAACTCTTCACTAAAGTAGTGATACTTGTATATGTACGTACTGATATATAAATGAGAAAAAAATTTATCATTTTAAATGATATAATTTTGTGCATTTTTAGATCCTAATCGTTAATTTTCGTCAATCAACAGTTAGGATTTATTGGATCAAACTTATTAATTAATTATTAATTTGCAATAAAACCCAATAAATTCTAACCGTTGTGTAAAACAAATTTAAGCACATAAGTAATGAATTTTATAACTTAATTATTAGTATAAAAAATGCAAATAACATTTCTGCATCTGTGGCAAGAAAAAAAATTATGCCACAGAGAGTAAATCAAGAGTGAGTTTATTATTTAATCAGATTTCTCTCTTCTTAAGGTTTTTTCTCTCCTTGATTTACTTTCTGTGGAAGAATTTTTTTTCTGCCACAGATACAGAAATGTTATTCCCTACAAAAATTATGCAAAAGGAACATTTCTAACATTATTATAATGGCTTTTTGACCCTTTTGCCCCTAATTAAATAATTAATAACCAATTTGCCCATCCCCCAGAACTATCCACCATCCTGCCCTCATTTAGTCGATTAAGTTGCACTTTTAATCGACTAAATGGGCTAAACTCATAAATCATGAAACGCGAATTTTAGTCGACTAAAAACTCACTTTAATCGACTACATTGTTTGCACTTTTAGTCGACTAAGCACATTATTTAGTCGACTAAATGTCGCAGATCAAGTTTTTTAAAAAACCCCCCATTTCGCAAAGGGGGTTATTTTCAAACCCTAATCGACTAAATCGCTCCATTTCGTCCCCTCTCTCCAACCAAGTCCGAATCTCAACCCTTGAAGGTGCGATTGAAGCTTCCTTGGTTCACACTTGCGAAATCGACATTTGGGTAACGTATTCTGACTTGCATTTTGTTTTAAGTTTAGTTTTTTTTTTTTTTTTTCTCCATGCATTTGATTTCTGTTTGCGGTTTTGTGGATTTAGGTTAGGGGTAGAGTGCTAAGTTTGATGTGAGGGTGAGGGTTAGGGTTGATGTGGTGCCTTAGGCTTAGGGTTAGGGTTATGTTAGGGTTAGGGTTTATGTTGCTGTTTTGTTTGGGTTGTAGTGTTAGGGCAAGGAATGGGTTTTTGTGATGTGCTAGGGTTAGGGTTAGGGGTAGGGTTAGGGTTTCTGTTTTATTTTAGGATTAGGTTTTGTTTTTTATATTGAATTTTAAATTTTTTGATATTGTTATTGTTCATTGATTTTTGTTTCCACTTGCATTGTAGGTACAGTTGTTCCATGGCTGGCTGTAGAAGATCGTCTAGCACTGAAAATGAGAGACGACAGAAGCTACGACAAGACCGTCCGTCTTCGTCAAGGCCACAAGAGGAAGACCCCGCTGCTGTCGACCTCCCATTCGGATACTTGTTCGAGAATGACCCGGTGGTTCATGAATCTTTTGTCCGTGACTTTGTTAATCGTCTTCCGTCTCATCATTAGGGTGAGCCCAATTAATGAACGAATAGTGTGGGCTGTCGTTCCAAAATGGCTCAATCTCAGAACCTACGTCCAAATTTAAACTTATCCGTCAGTACGAAAGAAAACACAAATGTATATATATGCAAAATTAAAACTTTAATTTACAATCTTACCACTGCTAACAGGGTCAACACGGAGCGGTGGCATAACCTGGGAACTCAAGTTTCCTGAACTAGTATCAGCGTCAAAATTCCCCTCTACGTCCGTATCTGAGGTGTCACCCAGCGGAATAACACTCTCGGGTTCACCATCGTCTTCACTATCCATATCCTCGTCATGCTCATCCTCATCCTCGTCTATTTCCCACAGTGGTATCTGACTTAAGACAGGTGCAGGTGCAGATAAACCGACCACTCTGTCTTCTTGACTTTGACTTCTTCCATGCACAGGTGCAGATGAAGATTGACCACAGTCTATTTCAACATATATCTCAATAAAGTTTTGAAATTTTCGGTCCACAATTGCATCTATGACACAGTCCACATCTTCATCGTCACATATATCATTACCAATGTAGAATATAGCATCCTTACCAACTGTAGACTCTACCCTGGCGATCATCCGTTGAACGCCATGGCTGCCGTGTAGCCCCAATTTTTGGTGAATCCTCCCCTTCAACTCATTGTACGTAGTGCCCCGTTTGATTTTCAACATTTTCGTTTTTCCTTCAAATTGAACATTGTTGGGGCCTTCATAATGTTTTCCATCATAGTAAATCATGGTAACATACATGTTTGGACTTGAACTCATCTTTCACACGAATTTTGGGGGTAGGAATCGGATTTTAGGGTTTTGGGTTCGGATTTGGGGGAAACAATTGAGAAATAAAGGAAAATGACAATGATTTCACAATTACTATGCCTTAGAGGTGGTGGGATGAAATGGAAGGGTGATTGGAAGGTTCACAGCTGACAAACAAGAGAAAGAGACCAAGAGAGGAGTTTTGATTTCGAATATAATGAAAATGAGACCAAGAGAGGTCTGGATATAGGGTTTTTCGCGACATTTAGTCGACTAAATAATGTGCTTAGTCGACTAAAAGTGCAAACAATGTAGTCGATTAAGGTGAGTTTTTAGTCGACTAAAATTCGCGTTTCATGATTTCTGAGTTTAGCCCATTTAGTCGATTAAAAGTGCAACTTAATCGACTAAATGAGGGCAGGATGGTGGATAGTTCTGGGGGAGGGGCAAATTGGTTATTAATTATTTAATTAGGGGCAAAATGGTCAAAAAGCCTTATTATAATAGCATTTTTAAATGGAGACAAACTTGGGTAAATATGCTTTTTTTATTGAAAGACTTAAATTTAAAAAATAATACATTCACAAAAATATAAGGTAAAATTGTATAAAAAGGTTTTTCACTCTATCTTTTCCATGTTAGGAATTCATTTGGAAGGATAAAAGTTGCATGTAAGAATTTCCTCGCCACTATTTTTGAATTTCCTAGCCACTATTTTTGGAAGTCCTAATTTCATGTGCAAGTTCGTTACCACTTTTATCTCATCGTGTTGGTTATATAAGAAAATAAAAAGAGACAAAAATATACTTTGTGAGTTTCTGGCTTTGTGTCCACATTTTAGAGTCAATTTAGTATATTTTTAAGAATAAATAGAGGGACTAAAAACTTTCATATGAAAAATCGATATAAAAATAAAATCATATGGAAAAGTTCATCATTAAATTTTGGACCCTAATTCTAAAATCATTCAATCCGTTTCTTTTTATTTGTCGCTTTAAATTTTTTTTTTATATATAATTTGGCATTTTAGAAAAATAAGGAAATATTATTATTATTTTTTAAACTTTGCTTTTGGTATTAATAAGTGAAATAAATGGTTAATATGTAAATTATAATATTATTTATGTATTTGAATAAAACATAATTCAGTCAAATCTAATTAATTTTTACTTGTAATAAAATTAATTTAATTTCTTTTTTAATTCTTATACAATTAAATAACAAATAAAAAGAATAGAGGGAATTCAAAAAATAAAAATAGAGGGATAACAGTTCAAAACTATACATGGTAAGGCCCCGTTTGAATATTGTTTCTAAGTTTACTGAAAAAAAAATACTTTTTCTAAAAATATTTTTTTAATTTTTAGAAAAAAATAAAAAAACTCGTTTGATGAGACGTATTTTATAAATTAAAATTAAAATTTGTAACTGTTTTTTATTTTACTTTTTAAAATCAAATTTAAAAAATATGTGTGCCTTATTTTTGTTTTGTATTTAGATTTTGAGAAAAGTTATACTTACAACCTATTTTTATTTACAACCTTTTACAATCATAATCTTAACCATTAATTTCCGTCAATCAACGATTATTATTTTCATAAATTAAATTTATTAATTAATTATTAATTCACAATAAATGATAACCGTTGATTGACGGAAATCAACGGTTAAGATTATGGTTGTAAAAGGTTGTAAAAAAAAAAATAGTTTGTAAGTATAACCTTCCTTTTGATTTTTACTTTTTAAAAAAATACATATTTTTATAACTATTTTATAAAATAATTTTAAGAAAAAATAAACGGAATCATCAAACATACTAGGGATGTTCGCGGTCTGGATTGGATCGGTTTTGGAAGCAAAACTCATCCGATTCAATCCCTTCGGTTTGATCATGTAATCATCCATTCGGTTTAGATTTTTTTTCAAATCCGATCCGATCCAATCCAATTTTTTTCGGTTTGGATTGGATCGGTTTTCGGTTTTTTGAATATCCTAAAATTAGTTTCATGATTATTGTACAAATAACATCTTTTGTACATATTGGCTTTGTAAAAAAAAAATTGAAATACAAAAATATCACTAAACAATACTATAGTTGATGAGACGTGACTAAGTTTTTTTTTTGGTTTAGTTGATGAGTTAATGGGTCTTGAGTTTAGAAATTTTTGGGCTATGATTGGAGAAATGACAAGTAGGTAGAGGATAATTAATATATTGGATCGGTTTTCATCAACCCATCCGAAAACCGATCCAATCCAATTATAATTTGCGGTTTTCTTTCGATTTCCGATTTTTCGATTTATTCGGTTATCGGTTTTTCGATTCGATTTTCGCAGTTTGAATCAGTTTGGATCGGTTAATGAACACCCCTAAAACATCCACTTTCGTACCCATTAAGGATGGCTTCACGTGCTATAACTTGCGATTTTCCAATTTATAGTAGCAGATTGGGAATCGATTTCACCAATTAGACAAATGCACGTGTATAAGATTTTTATCTATGAAATTGAAAATTGGGTAATGCGAAATTTTATATCTATTTTTTTTCCTTTAAATTCGTGTCCACGTGTTGCCCAACTCACGTTTAAACTATTGAAAGCTGTAATTATATACCTCTTAATCATTCAACCGAAGATTAGTGGCAAAAAGTGGTTCAAAAGTAATCATGAAGTTCAAGAATATTGATCCGCTCCCTTTAGCCTATTGCAAGAAAAAAAAAAAAAAGTGTTATTTTAAACGATATAATCTTAAATTTTTTTAAGAAAGATAGATATAAAAAAATGGAATTCATATTTTTATTTTTTATCTTTATTTTTTCAGCAGAACTCATATCTCTTTATATTTATCTCTTTTAAAAGAACCGAAATTTATATCATTTAAAAAGACACGTACTTTTTCTATTGTAAAAGTATAGATAGGTCTGTGTCATGTTAACGTCTAACTTGCACATCAAATAATTTAAGCCGAACATATTTTGTTTTTTCACGGGTCAAAAATCAAAACCGGACACTAGGGGTGAAACTGGGCCGGGCCGGCCTACAAGGGCCTATGGCTTGGCCTGTGTCAGGTCAGACCTGATCTAGTATATTTCGTAAAATAGGCTGGGTTTGGGCTATGAAAAAGCTTGTTTAATAAATAGGCCGTAGGCCGACTTTCACAAGGCCTGGCCTATAAGCCTACAGGCTGGCCTATATTGTACTATTTGTTTTAAATAAAATAAAATAGAATAAGTATGCCTTGAAAATAACAAGAGATATAAATTTAATCAATTGCAATTATTTATAACTTAATTATATTCGATTATATATTAATAGAAATCTGACTTTATTTCTTATGTAGGAGGAAACAATATCTCAACATGTTAGATTGTGTATATGAATATATTAAAAGATTTTTGGGAGAGCTTATACTTACTACAAGCATCATGCATGATGTGTTTGTTGGATTCATGTAGTTATTTTAATTTGCATAGTATGGATTTGTTTGTTGGAGCTGATGAAATATATGTTATTTAGCTTAAGCATTTTGCTTTTGAAAGTGACTTAAATGCAGATTATGATGAATTTTGTTGTGATTCATGATTCTATTTGGACGTTGAAATTGTGATTTTTGGTTTAGCAACAAAATTTGAGTATTTTGTGAAGTTGATTCATGGTTCTGCTTGGAAGTTAAAAATTAACAGGCTAATGGGCCAGGCCAGGCCATTTGTTTTTTTATAAACGGGTCAAGTCAGGCTAACAGTTAGACTTGTACTAGGCTTGGATCAGGCTAAATTGAAAGTTTTTTGCATAGGCTTGGGCTTTTCAGGGCAAAGCTTGGCCCAGCCCAGCCCACTTTCACCCCTACCGGACACTACTTGCCGGGAGTTGCAAGTCACAAGTATTGACATATAAAAAATGAAAATTTGATTTTTTTTTAAAAAATAAAAATAAAAGGAAAAATTGAATAAAGTACGCAAATTGACCTGTAACTCGCAATCAGTTGTGTCAAAATCACAGGAATTTTAACTTTTTAATTTCTTTTTTGACCAAATTTTTTTTGTAAGTTGACATGCAAGTTATGAAACATTGACATTTCAAAAATCCTGACGTGTCGTATCTGACACTTTTTGACACTCGACACTCCGACACTCCAACACGCATTGTAGAAACTCAAAAAATGGTTCAAAGGTTACATTGCGTTGCATTTTTAGTTCCAACTACTAGATTCATTGGATTACGATTACCATTTTATTGAGTTTAATATAAATATTTGGGATATCTTATGTTTCTTTGCAAAATTGATGGGTATTATAAGTTTAACTTTATTTTTTGTTAAATTATTGAATATTAAATATATTATACACTACATAAATTAAAAATGTTATTTAATATTAAAACGTGTCCTAATATATCGAAATCTAATATTTTTTAGAATTAACGTGTCAGAATGTCGTATCGTGTCATGTCACGTGTCCAGTGTCGGTATCGGTGCTACATAGTACGCAGGTCAACCCATGACACGACATAACAATAATTCGTGTCATTTATCCAAACTTGTACATGAACCGTTTTATTCCCACTACTTGCATTTTGACATGTCATTTCATGGGTCATGACACTTTTTACCATCCGTATTTTACACCATTGAATATGTTAGATTATATGGAAATGAATTCTCTTATGTGTTAGCTAACATAACCAAATATCCTAACTATTTATGGGCAAATCAATGGTGATAGGGAATGAGAGAAAAAAATACTAGAATAGGAAATGACAAGATCATCACCATTGATTTATCCATAAATAGTTAGGATCCTCTCACATAATATTTTCATGTTAACTAACACATGGGAGGATCCATTCCCTAGATTATATATATATATAGGGATAGGATATTGTGACACCCAAGTTATGTTACACCCATGTGACACCCAGTCAATCTCACCGTTAGATCGCTTATGTTGATCAACGGTTATATTTATTTCCATCTTTGTAAGGTCATGATTTCCCAAATTTAAAGTGAAAGCATTAAATATGGGAAATCATAACCATACAAAGGTAGAAATAAATATAAAATATTAAATTTGGGAAATCATGACCATACAAAGATGGAAATAAATATAACCGTTGGATCAACACAAGCGATCTAACGGTGAGATTGACTGGGTGTCACATGGGTGTAACATAACTTGAGTGTCACAATATCCTATCCCATATATATATATATATATATATATATGTATGTATGTATGTATGTATGTATGTATGTATGTATGTATATATAGGTTAAAGCATTTAATGTAGGGAATCATAACTATACAAAAGGTGAAAACATTAAGAGCCCGTTTGGATGAGCTTTTTTTTCTTCAAAAGCTGCTTTTTTAAAGAAAAAAAAGCACTTCTCGAAAAAAAGTCTGTTTGGATGCCTGCTTTTAAAAAAAGCAGAAGTCATAAAAAAAGCCAAAAACTTACTTTTTTCGGAAGCTAAAAATTTTAGCTTCTCAAAAAAGCAGAAGTCAAAAGTCAAATATTTTTTTCAAAAATCAAATATTTTTTTTAAAATCTAAATAGCTGTAACTTTTATAAAAAGTACTTTTAAAATAAGGAAGTGATAAAAAGGACTTTTAAAAAAAGTGAATACAAACGGGCCCTAAATGTAGAGGATCATAACAATACACGTGTCATAGCTACACGTACAACAATTTTAGATATGATTTTACCTCTCTTATATATATATATATATATATATATATATATATATATATATATATATATATATATATATATATATATATATATATATATATATATATATATATTAAAGTTGTAGGAAATCTTAGATTTATGCGGAAGCGGTTTAGGACCTTAGTACATTGGTATGCTTACCGAATCATCCTTGTTTCACAATTACCTCTCGGTGCGCAGGTTTCGTGTAGAATCTTCCCTTGTAGGATTCCTCTTCACGAACAGCTCACCTCAGCGCCGCAACACGAACAACCTCCTTGAAGCTGGACTGTGACAGATCTTCCAAACTATCTCTCGAGGAGGAAGGAGAAGTGTGTGGGCACTGATTAGATTCAGAGCTTGCCTCTTTCTCACAAAAAAGATTTTTTTTGGCTGATGACTTAAGAGGTACTATTTATATGGGTTCCAAGAAACCCTAGCTCATTGGGCTCTAGGTTCCTTGGGCTCTTCTCATACTAATAACCCATTTGGGCTTTAGTAAAAGAGCAAACCCAACAATCTCCCACTTGCTCTTTTGGATACAAACTTGAGTCGTAAAACCCAAGATCATGTAACCCATAAGTCATCATCTATCCGAAAAATACGCCATCCCTTGTCTCAAGCTAGCTTGGGGATCTACCATCTGTTATTAATCAAGGCTCCTGATAATCAACGAATGATTATCTAATTCGGTGCTACTCCACTAAAAGCCCGAACTTGAACTCCAAGATTAACAACACTTATAACATGAATATGCATCGCCCCTTTGTAGAATGTCTATAATTGATTGACAAGTTTTCTGTAACTCAATCAATTATTTATTCCCTTGACTATGATAGTTTCTTTAATGGATTACATGCACTGGCCAGTGTCTTTAATATCCAAGTACCGAAACATATCAAGGGGACATATCCTACAAATTCCATGTTGTTTATCTCATAAATACCGATAATCAAATAATCTCACTCCCAAAATACCGAGTTATTGGCCGTCAATAGATCGAACCTCACCCGTTGGTAAATCAAAGAATGAAAACTATTTGATTACCTATTTATAATAAACTCAGGATTAAGAGCAATCACATAACTATAGTTAACTGGAGATTTGATACCTTATGACAGAAAAACAACCTTAATCAAATCTCTCCTTGATCCTTTCAATGTGAATGTTAATTCACACCAATATTTTACAATAATTCAGACAAAATCATTTCATAAAATATTGCAGCCTGAATAAAGTGCCCAACTTTATTTAACGGCTGTGACTCCATTCATCAATTGTGAGATCCTATGATCATGTCCTCCATGAACGTATTCATATGATCATATACTCCACAATTTGATCCGGACCTTTATGTTTGTAAATAGTGCGCAAAATAAATAAATAAAACCTTATTTATGAAATTCAGAAAATTATTTTATTGTTTCATCGTCTTACTCCAAGAGCACAATGAAACCAATAACTCCCACTTGCTTAATGCAAGTCTGGGATCCTCCTAAGACCCAAAGAAGTAACATGCCTCTCGAACACAAGTTCAGGCAAACTCTTAGTAACTGGGTCTGCAAGATCCACCTCTAATGCTATCTAAGTTTAGTGAAAAACTCATAGCTCGAGGTTGATTTTCTTGAGTCAATATCCACTTGAAATAACTGAATTTTTTGAAAACTCAACTTTTCAAGACTCCCACTAGAATATACCAGCATATAATCTCTCGTTCTCCAAAGATACTTGAGTACATGCTTAACAATAATCTAGTATTCCTCTAGGTTCAAAATGGTACTATCTCACTACTCCCACTGCGTGACAGATGTCTGGTTTAACGCCCAACATGATATGCATGAATCTACCTTTGCCAAAGCATAAGATATCTTGCTCATGCATTCTTCCTTCTTAGAAGTCTTTGGTCACTCCTTAGGAAGATGAATTCCACATATGAGAATTATAATTCTTCTCTTAGAATTCTCATGTTGAATTTTGGGTTTTGTCAATGTAAGTAGCAAGAGGTGATGCCAACAACTTATTCTTCCGGCTTCATAAGAGTTTTATACCAAGAATATAATTGGCTTCCCCGGTACTTCCATACCAAAACACTAACTTAGCCAACTCTTTATGCTTGATATTACCTCCACATTGTTTCTAATAAGGAGCATATCATCTACATAAAGTACCAGAAAAGCTATTGTCTTCCGTTGTATCCTTTACATACAAATACACATCATTCATCAAGGTTCTCTCAAAATCAAAATTTTGATAACCTGATCAAAACTGATGTTTCAAGACCTGGATGCTTGCTTAAGTCTATGAAATAGACTTTCACAACTTGCATACCTTGTGTTCCTACTCATTTGCTATAAACCCTTTTGGTTGTTGTATGTAGATATCCTGACATCCAACTCCCAAAATGAAATCTCATAATTGAGACTTATAGCAACTAAGAGAATCTGGATAGACTCAAGCATGGCGTCTGGCAAAAAATGCCTCCAAGCTAGCTTTGAAGGTTTTCACCTTTCTGTCCATCCTCTCTTTGCCTTTTATGTCCACATGCACCTTGTGGATTTTACCCCTCTTGGTGTCTTTACTAGGACCGAACAGAGTTGAAATACAAGTATTTCATCTCATTGTTCATAGCCTGAGCAACACTTGATCAACAATATCTTCTAGTGCATTATCGTAACTAGTAGGATCAATATCACTCAACAAGAGACAACTTGAGAGTTAACAAGGTTTTCTCCCACTACGAATGTACTGCACTAGACCTTGTGTATTTATAGGTAAAACAAATAGTTGGTCAAATGATGGATCTTCAATTTCTTGAGGATCCGCTTATCCATGATATTGTTCCTTTACATGTGATACTAATATTTCTACTAGTTTCACTTATATATTATCATGTTGAATTTCCAATCATGGTTCTCTTGTTTGTTCACTTAGAGATATATATATCCCCTCTTGAACAATCAAGGGAACAGTGGATGAAGCTTCTAGAGATTCTGGAAATTCTTGATCTGAGATAAATCTCATCAAGAATAACCTAACTTAAGAGCTTATAATTTCTCATCTAGTCCTCCTTTAAGAAAATCATGTGAGTGCTCACTTAGATTATCTTGTCCTTAAGACTAAATAAGAAATCATCTCTAGTTCTCTTAGGGTAGCCAAAACATATGCACTCTTCCATACAAGATTCCATCTCATTTGACTGCTGTTGTAGGACGTGTGCCGTAGCACCCTAAATCCGAATATGGTTTGATCTGGGCTTACACCCTTTCCATAATTCTTTAGGTGTCTTTACAACAAATTTTGACGGAATCAAGTTAAGAAGGTACATTTCCTTCTCTTATGCATCTCCCTTGAACAACATTGACAAAGATGAATAACTGAACATGATCTTTACCAAGTCTAGAAATGTTTGATTTTCACATACTGCAACTTCATTCAACTAACGCATTCTTAGAGTTGACAGTTACAAAAACTATCCCCTCTTAAATCAGGTAAGACCTGAACTTACCAGACAGGTAGCCAACACTTTAGTCAGACCAAAGTGTTTTTGATTTGAACACCTACATGCTTTTCTGCCTCAGACTAAACCTCTTGGAATTTCCAAAAGCTTTAGACTTATGGCGCACTTGGTTCATCTGTCCAAATCCAGAGTAAACATTCATATAATGAAGTACTCATCACCTCTTCTGGTCTGAACACTAATTGGTCCACATACATTAGTATGTACCAGTTCCAGTTGAATAGTTGCGCAAACCTTTTTGGCCCTTGTAGGATTGCTTGGCCATTTTACCTTCCAAATAGGACTAACATGTAGCTGTTAGTTAAAAGATTCTTGAACTTTCAGTCCCTCTTTTAACTAAAACATGTTTCCTACTTGAGATAATGTGACTCAGTCACAAAGGCCAAAGTTATGTTTCATTTGAAACTTTTATTTCTTTGGTGAAAATCCTTGTTCATCATCTTTTCCATTCAACATAACAAATTTAAAAAGGGTATAGGACATATGTAATAAAGACTATTCAAACAATGTATCAGAAAAAACAAGACGAAGATGAACTTCGAAATGTAACTGAGGAATCAATTGCATTGTCAACCCATGTTTTAACCAAAACAACTAACAAAAATTGAATTCCTCTTGAAATCTGGAACAAATAAACAGTCACCCAAAACCATAGTCTTATAAATAACTTGTCCTACTGCAAATGCAGACACAAGTTCCCATTTTCAAGCTTAAAATATCTATGTCCATTGCTGACATGTATGCCATGTTTGAACTACTACAAAGAGTAACAAACATAATCAGTGATTCCTGAATCAATGATTCATTCACTGATCAGACCTCAATATACCCATGTCTGGTTCTTTTCATCACCTCTGGGCAATTTTTCTTTCAGTGTCCCTTCAGTCTGCACTTGAAGAACTTGCCTTGCGGCTTCTTCATAGCAACTGGTTTGACAACTGATAACCAAGTTATTTTGTTCTTGTTACCACCCTTGGGTTTCCCTTTGGATTTAACAAGACTCTTAGCAAAGCCTGCACCGACTGCATTCTGTCTAGCAGAACTGCTAGACGCAGCAAACATGTCATTAAGAGCCTGAAGCATTTCTACTCCACTCTTAATCATGTAGACTTGCTTCTGCAAGTATTTGAAAAGACTGACAAGAACATAGCAGCGAACTACCATATCTGCCATTTCCCAATCTGAGAAATGCATCTTAGTTTCCTAAGACGCATCCTCTGCAGGTTGCTATGGCCCTCGCATTGTCAGAACAAATTTTAGCTTCCATGTTTTAGAACAATATCAAAAAATTTGCTTTTCACTTATTCATAGTTGGTACCATCTAGAGGTTTTCGACTCAAAATCATTTCTAAGATATTTTCTGAAAAACATATAAAGCACACAATTACAAACAAATAATGCAATAAACAAACGAAGTGCAAGTAGATTCTCATAACTACTCTTGTTTATTGTTAACAATCCTTCAGTTTATCTTTACAAGGCTTACGATGGGCAAGTCACTTGTAAAAACCAAAATTGTTATTTGGGCCTTCA
This sequence comes from Gastrolobium bilobum, assembly GCF_033153095.1. Taxonomy (NCBI): domain Eukaryota; kingdom Viridiplantae; phylum Streptophyta; class Magnoliopsida; order Fabales; family Fabaceae; genus Gastrolobium; species Gastrolobium bilobum. The sequence continues at coordinate 195,418 of NW_026896110.1, forward strand.
GTGCCATTGCCAGAGCCTCGATGGGAGGGTTAACAATTTTACCAAAGTTGAATGTAATTAACCATTGTTTAATTTCAAAATTACCCTTAGTGTCTAAGCATTGCCGACGATGGGCCGTACAATACTTTACTAAAATTTTCCACAATGCGCCTGGAGGTTAAATTAATTTCTTAATTTAAATCTCCTCCCATAGATATTTAAGTCCAATCTAATAAAATCCAATCATGCTTATTCGATGGGACTTCACATGATTATTTTATTAATGGTCCTATAATACGCTTGAAGGTTAAATTAATCTCTTAATTTAAATCTCCTTCCATTCAACATAAGCAACATTTTCTAATTTCCAAGAATTATTTAATTGAGAGTATCTCTCTTAGGAAATTTTCTCGATTATTTTATATTTAAATCATCCAAATAGCTGCCCCTTTAGGGTTTCATGGGCCCAAGAACAATACACCAACTTGAACCAAGTAAGTATACATAACAT